>NC_056725.1:1657595863-1657693363 GCF_019279795.1 Protopterus annectens | reverse complement strand
GTGAGGCTAGGAGACAAGCATGTGGGTCTGGTAGCCTAGGGGAGACCCAGACAGACTGCATACCTGTAGCTAGGACTGGTAAGGTGGTTATGTCAGGGAGGGAGCTATGCTGTAGCAGTGAGACTGAAGGTGAGGCACAGCTGCTTGTGGGTACTGATGTTCCCTTTGAGAGAGTGACTGCAAAGGTAGAGGTGAGTAGTAGTATCCAAGCTGACAGTGAGGCACCACTGTCAGGGGATGCCAGACTTCCTGTGGAAGGGGAGCTGGGAAGAGTTACAAGGAGAGAGTTGAGACAGGCTCAGCTCTAAGACTCTACATTGCAAGGCCTGAGGCAGGTAGCTAGGGAGGCACCTGATTCTCAAGGAAAGGGGGGGATCTGTATACTGGGACAAAGGGGTACTATACAGGGAGTGGACTCCTGATGGAAGGCTAGAAGGTGAGAGAGTACAGCAGTTGGTAGTGCCTAGAGCCTTCCATAGGGCACTTCTAGCCATAGCCCATGATATTCCCTTTGCAGGTCATATGGGCATAAAACGTACAAAGTGGCGTATTATGCAAAACTTCTATTGGCCTGGAATGTGAGCAGTGCGAAACGGTAGGCAAGGCAGGAGACAATGTGAGAGTTCCTTTGATGCCTTTGCCTGTGATTGAGGAGCCATTTCAGAGGGTCGCTATGGATATTGTGGGTCCTCTGAGTACCCCAAGTTCCACAAGGAAAAAGTATATCCTAGTGGTAGTGGATTATGCTACATGATACCTTGAGGCAGTGGCTTTGTCCTCCATTGAGACAGAGAAGGTGGCAAATGCTTTGTTAGAGATTTTCAGCAGGGTGGGTTTCTCAAAAGAAATACTGTCTGACAGATGTGCCAATTTCCTGTCAGACCTGATGGCTTGTCTCTGGTAGTCCTGTGGGGTGAAGCACATGAAGACCACCCTCTACCATCCCCAGACTAATGGTCTTGTTGAGAGGTTAAACTCTACAATCAAGTCCATGCTATGGGCATTTGCAGATCAGTTTAAGAGGGAGTGGGACAAATATTTGCCCCATCTGTTGTTTGCTTACAGAGAGGTTCTCCAGGAATCCACAGGTTTTTCACCCTTTGAGTTGCTGTATGGGCATAGGGTGAGGGGACCTCTAGGTTTAATTCAAGATGAGTGGGAAGGTGAGTGCGAACCTCACAAGGAGTCTGTTGTGGCATATGTCCTAAACCTCAGGACAAGGCTCAGGAAACTCATGGGCTTGACCCAGGAGAACCTGGCAGAAGCCCAACAACAGAAAAAGATGTGGTATGACAGGAATGCTCGAGCTAGAGAGTATTCTGTGGGGCAGCAGGTAATGGTTTTCATTCCTGTCAGATGCAACAAACTGCAAGCAGCTTGGGAGGGACCCCGCAAGGTGGTAAGAAAGGATGTTAACTTCGTGGTGGAACTGCTAGGCAGATGGCAGGGGCACAAATTGTACCATGTTAACATGATGAAACCTTACCATGATATGGAGGCCCTTGTGCTGAGCATTTGCAGTGGATTGCAGGAGAAGTCTGAGGGAGATCTGGGGACTGATCTCTTCAGTGAGACACGAGCTGACCTCTGTGAAAGGAGTAGCAATGTCCCAGCAGCTATCTCCTACTCAGGTTTGAGAAATCTGAGCAGTGTTGCAGGAATTTGGGGACATGTTCACTGGGAAACCAGGGTGCACCCACCTGGTGCAGCACCAGGTGGATACAGGACCCCAAATGCCTATTAGGCATGCCCCTTATAGGGTGCCTGAGAGAGTCAAACAGACTCTGAGGGAGGAGGTACAGGAGATGTTGGAACTAGGGGTGATTCAAGAGTCCACCAGTCCCCGGGCCTCCACAGTGGTGCTGGTGTGAAAGAAGGATGGCAGCACCAGGTTCTGTGTCGACTACAGGAAATTAAATAGTCACACAGAGTCAGATGCTTACCTCATGCCTAGGACAGATGAGGCCCTAGAGCAGCTGGGTGAGGCTAAGTATCTTACAACCATTGATCTCACCAAGGGTTACTGGCAGGTGCCCTTGATTCCCAGTGCTAGAGAGAAGTCAGCCTTTGTGACTCCTTTTGGCTTGTATGAGTTCACAAAGATGCCCTTTGAGATGAATAATGCCCCAGTGACTTTCCAGAGGCTGGTAGATAATATCCTAGCAGGAGCAGGAGTGTTTGCCCTTGCTTACCTAGATGATATTGGCATCTACAACCATTCCTGGCCAGATCACCTTCAGCATATCAGGGAGGTGCTGGGCAGACTACAGAGGGGAGGATTGACCATTAAGCTGAGCAAATGTCAGGTGGGTGTGGCAGAGGTCTCCTACCCAGGACATAGAGTGGGGAGTGGTAAGATAAGGCCAGAACCTGACAAAATGGAAGCCATTCAGGCATGGCCTGCACCTGTTACTAAAAAGCAGGTGAGGGCATTTTTAGTGACAGCAGGGTAATACAGAAAGTTTTTCCCCAGTTATAGTACCATAGCTGCTCCCTTCACAGACCTGACAAGAAAGAACAAGCCAGATAAGGTAGACTGGACCCCAGCATGTGAGCAGGCATTTCAGAAGCTTAAAAAGCTTTGGGAGGACCCCCTGTGTTAGCCATTCCAGATTACATCAAATAATTTGTTGTACAAGTAGATGTTTTGAACCATGGAGTGGGGGCTGTACTTAGCCAGATTTCTTCAGATGGGGAAGAGCACCCAGTGGTTTATCTCAGTCGTAGGCGCCAACCCAGGGAAGAATGCTATGCAGCTGTAGAAAAGGAATGTATAGCCATAGTGTGGGCACTGCAGAAACTTCAGCCTTATCTGTATGGAAGGAAATTCACTGTTATGTCAGATCATAACCCTCTAACATGGTTAAACAGAGCCAGCCGACAAAATGCCAAGTTGCTAAGATGAAGCCTGGGGTTGCAAGCATATGATATGTCAGTGCAGCACCGCAGTGGGCTTAGCAATGCCAATGCAGATGGGCTGTTAAGACGGGGAATGGATGAGGTACACTCAGATAGACCTAGCTCTCTCAAGCGGCATTTATCAAGGGTCACTTGAAAAACTAGCTCAAGTTCTCCAGAGGGGGAGAGATGCGAAGATTGGGGAAGATGGGTGAAGGCTGCCAGTCTAGCCAGATAGAATTTTGCAGATAATTCTATCATTTGTAAATATAAATGTAAACTACAGGCTTGTTGTTTTAAATGTAAAAAAATGTTGTTACAAAAATGTGGCAACATTGCCATCTGCTGTAAGGAAAACTAAGTCAAACATTTCTTATTGGTCCTTTGAAATTAAAATTACTTTATGTTTATTTCTTTGAAATTAGAATTTGGAGTCGATGGGTTTGGAGTAAGAATCCTGCCTATTGTTTTAAGGTTAAAGTTAATGGCCAGAATTTACATGTGGAATGTCCTTTATTGCTCTAAGTGTAAAAGAATGTAAAGGCAGTTTCTGTCAGCCTGAGAACCAGGAAAGTGTAAACAAATGATGTAATGTTTTATCAGAACTGCAGTTTCAATTTAAACAGTGAGAACCAGAGATTATTAAGCATTTTGATCTTGGATATCTAACTCAGCATGGCCTTGCTCTATGTAAGTAAGTTATTTTAGAAGAATGTTTTCTTGTAGAAATAGCTAGGACTATATCGATTAGACTAAGTGTTTTTCTGTTATGACAGAACTGTACTGCTGATTTATTTTAAGTTTCTGTGTGATCTCTGAACTCTTGAATAGCACTGTGGTGTAGTAGTATTGCCTTGTGGTTTTAATTATTTATTATTAAATATTTTAGAACCTTTTAACTGTGGCTGGTTTGTGTAGAGATAAGTTAAGCTCTAGAGTACATTGCATATGTATAGAGTTTATTGTGCAAGGCCACTCTAATAAGCCTTGACTGATTAGTCACACTTACCATTGGATAATAATATTGCACAGTAATAACTGGACACCCTTTTAAGGGCTTTTGCATAGCTGATAATTATTAGTTGGTGGTGGCAGTAATTACTACTGTATAGTCTGAGTAAAGGGGCACAGCTGGAGAATCTGTGTCAGCCTTTCCCAGGAGTGTCTGTGAAGTTGTATAAATACTTATCTCAAAGTGTGTGTGTGTGTGTCAGCTACTTGGGCAGGGACACGAAGCACTGGTTGGACAGAGAGAGTACTGTAGGTTAGCTTGCCAGCTAGGCTGAGATCTAGACCCTATAGCTGTGCCAGTGGGGAGACTTATTGGGGACCTGGAGAGCAAGGGTGCAACCAGCCCCAGACTGACTTTAATCTCTGTGTGCACTTAAGGGAAATTGTACTTTACTGTGTATATTTGTTATCCTTTCCTCTCACATGAGATGCTATCTCTTGTGTTAGTGGTAAGGATTGAGGCTCCTTGATTACTGGGCCAGGGTGCGGGCATCACAAGCAGTTACAGGATAAAGAAAATAAATTAGCTGATCTGACAGAGGCTGACTTCCTGCATACAACAGCTGAGCTTAAGAAAAAATTGCAAAAGAGCAGGAAACTACAGCTGATCTGTACACAAGAGATATATTTTATAATATGTTTGTGTTTTGAAAATGGTTAAGCATACATGGTAGGATCTGATGTATGACTTTCATCCAGTTAAAGCAAGACATTTATCAATACAACAGTAAAGTAGAGCGTATGACTGCCATTCTTGTTGCATAGTCAAAAGGTAAACAAAACAGTTCTAGTGCATACAAATCAAATGAAAATAATTAATAACAGTAAAGATCTGAAGTCACAAGACTGACACACATATTTTCTTTCCATATAAAGTACATCTGTTAAAATGCACAAGAGAAAAGACAGACAACAGCAAATGTAAATGTAAATATAAACATGTGTTAGTTACGCTAATATCTATTTTGTTTTTTACAATTTTTTTATAATTGTATAGTAACACCACATCAAACAGTTAAAGTTCTGAATTTTAAAATAAAATACAAATCATTAATGGTATTAGTCAAGCAGTCTTTGTAAAATGAATGGCAGAGCAGTTAAATAAAATAAAAGAATACTGAAATCCAAGTTAAAATATGTAAGCTAATTGTAAAATAATGTCTATTTATATAGTATAAATGCATAGTTATGCAAATCACAAATACTTATAATTCTAAGTGTTTTATAACTGCATTTTACTAGTATAAATGCATAGTTATGCAAATCACAAATACTTATTATAATTCTGTTTTATACCTGCATTTTACTATCAAATTGCAAATGTATTAACAGATGATTAAAGGAAAAATGCTAAAAGGGTTAACTATGGTCTATAGAGTCTAAAATGTGAGCTCAGACCTTCCTAGACTGGATGAATAGTTACAGTTAATATTGAGCAGATTAGGTAAAAAACAAGACTGATTGCCAGACAAGTGGCTTGAGTTTTTCTAAAACATTATTGTTATTAAAACATAATTGTTAAATGTTCACATGCAACACTATTTGTAATTGTAATAAAATGTCACAATTGTGCATGCATGTTACTGATAATCTGTTTGCAGGTAAATGTTAAAAGTAAAAAACTCATTTGCATCAAGTACAGCCAGCAGATGGGTTATAGTATACACGCAGATCAAATAAAATATACAGGAGGGTACAATAACTGCTAGTAGTAGTAGACAGCAAAGGCAACAGAAAAAAATCTTCTGTCATTGAAAACAGCCAAAAATGATCAAATCAGACAAAGGGCCATAGTTTGTTAGTAACCTAATAAAGCAAATGTATAACCAAAGTGTTGGCTGGTATACATTTTATTCTCACAGCATAAACCAAATAAACAATACTGTAGTACTACAGGGAGAGGGGTACCTTCTCAGTTTTACACTGACTGTGTGAGAAGTATTACAAAAGGGTCTAACATAAAGCTACAGGAAGAAATAATACCTTGTTCCTTCTTGACAGTGCTCTTTTAGGAGGGAGGGGAAAACAGGTATTAGTGCATTAGAAATACTGGCAAACATATTAAACCTGACAGGATAAGATATTTTACAAGTTGCTAATAGCTATTATGCTAGTTATTATTGTATTGTTTAGTATTAAATTGTATATACAACCTGTTAAACTGTAAAGCTATACAAGAGAGAGTAAAGATATGAAAAAATTGAGCAAGACCGGTCACTATTTTTAATATGTTTTTGGCAAGACAATGTTGGTATGCAAAAGCATGAATGTGTCTAATTGCTGGGTATGTAGTTTAATACCATGCCTTTGGTGGCATTTCTACTAGTCCAAGATTTTGCTTGATGTTAATGTTACTAAATTTATAAGATTAGACTAAATGTACTTTGCAGTCTTTGTATGTACAAATACAAAAGAATTCAGTACAAATGAAATTAATGTCTAGCAATGAATATGTGTGAAAAAACATGTTTAAAAAATGGGTCCAGTGTACCTAGTACATTGAAATGCATGAGTAGCAAACAGTCTGTGTAGATATATGCTGTAGAAGACACATTGTAAAGTAACAAGTTCAAAAGTAATTTGTCAAGTTGTAATTTTATTACTGGTTTCAAGCTGTAGTTTTATCACTGTTTTTTGGACCATCATTTTATCCGTACTAGTATTGGTTACCCCAGTTAGAGGAAAACTATATTAAAATATTGTAATCATACAGCCAATGGACTAATATGTACATAGCATTCTTTAGTGTATAAATCATGTTTTTTTTAATCCTGAAGTATTAAATATACTGAAATAATTACATTCAAATCTTTATTATCTAAGCCCAGTTCAGTACTTTACCAAGGTGTTTAATATGTTCAGTTTACTGTCAACCAAGGTGTTAATGGGCAGTTCAGAAATATGACCACAATGTTATGGTTAAATGCATTGAAACTGTATACTTTCACCAGTGTACAAATGCTTTCAGTAGCACATAGTTTTTGTCTCTTATAGATATCAGTCTATTTCTAATCTTTTGGTATATAATGATTAATAAAAGTAAATAGTTAATTCAACAGTTGCAAAGAGTTAATAAAAAAGTTCTAAGTCAAAAATGAAATTATGTGATTGCAAAATAATAAATTAATCAATTAAAAAAATAAAACTAAAGACAGCTCATAACTGATGGAATATTTTCATGGAATGGTCTGCAAAAGAAAAGGTTAAATACATTCCGTTTTGGTAGTTATAATTGTATTAACTATGTAAAATTGCATTTTGGCTTGTATCAAAAATAGACTAAAGGTTTTGTTTCTTAATGTGTTTTCTGTAAAAAATAAAAGGAGGGAATTGTTAGAGTGCATTTAACAGTGAATAAAAGGTTGACAGTAATTCTGTTACAAATATGCAAAATAAATAAGGAATAAAATAAAGCTTGCTTAAATGTAGAAATAGAGTTTAGCAATATGTGATTAGCATCCATACTAAAATTACTGTGGCTTGGAAAATAAGGAATTTGCTTAATG
The DNA here is from genome assembly GCF_019279795.1 of Protopterus annectens. NCBI lineage: Eukaryota > Metazoa > Chordata > Ceratodontiformes > Protopteridae > Protopterus > Protopterus annectens. The sequence goes on along the minus strand of NC_056725.1, from coordinate 1,657,685,948 downwards.
GACATGTTTTCCTACAAAATTAGCAAGAATGTATGCATTTCACACTGTCAGCAAGAAAATTGGCCTCTTACAGACTTAGCAAAAATGTAAAAAAAACAGGATGTAAAAAATGGACAACAGGAAAACAATCTGTGCATGTTTCTATCATATGACATTGTTAAGCAAGGGAATTTGAATGGATAAAGACAATACCAGCATTATTTCTCTACAGGATGAAAACATATTTTTTTCTACAAACACCATCAAACAGATGTTTTCATACAAAGACCAAAATATAATACTAAGGAGAAAAACATAATGTAAAACCACTATAAAGAGACTATAGCAAATGAAATTGTTGGGAGAAGTATTTTATACAGGAAAGTTATCATTTATGCTGAACGAGAAGTAAAAAGTGGTATAGTGTAACTAAAGCTGCAACAGTAGTACATGTGGTTTGTTATAAAAAGCTATTTATTAATTACTGCATCAGTGTATAAGTGACGGAGTTTGGTGCTGTATCAGTGTATATTCTACAAGTTTCTGTGGGCAACAGACTGTGAATGCAATTATAACTAGACTTTGATTTCAGCAGAATTCAGCCAAGACCTTAGTGTCTTAAGAAGACTTCAGATCTATCACAATAAGTAGCACCTTGATAATTAATTTTTCACTCTGTAATTATCTTTTTAATTTCTCTTATTGATGACTTGTCTTTGGTTTTCAATTTTCTGTTTATAGCTTTTTTAATCACTAACAACACTTTTAGTTCTTTATTATGTTATTTTATATATGTTCATTAAAATATCTCTGTATTGAGGATAATTTATTTTCCCAGTATAAGACTTAGCATAATATTGAAGTAATTTTTGTACTGAGGTGATCTTGTTTATTCTTAAAATATAGGATCCTAAGAATCTTTGTTTGAACCATTACATCTCCAACATATGATTGTTGTTTGTAGGAACATTTTATCAAGTCTTGTAGGGGAATAAAAATATTTGAGTGAACATTTCCATGCAAGAGTTCTAAATTTTCTCTGTTTAGTTGAATATTTCATATTTTGAGATATTTCCCTCCACTTTTCATGTGCATTTTAAAGTTTTATTATGATATAAATTCATAGTTGCAACTGTAAGACTTCCAAGTGCTGAACTGTTAGCATGGTACTAATCAGTTTCTTAACCTATGTGTCACTTGTTCAGTAAACAAGCAAAAACAAGTTTATAACAGCAGAGTCATACAATTATGCAAATCTCTGGCATAACACATTTCTACCCTATATTCAGCCATCTTTACAGTGTACACTTAGTTTGATTCTAGACTTTGCCCTCACTTAGCTATGGAGTCTCTTGTAGGTTTCCACCATTAGTCAGTAGTTTTGAGTTGACATTCTTGAAATAGTTTTGTTTCCTTGAGTACAAGTGATTATGATCTAAAAGCAGAAATAAATGTCATCATAGTAATACCCAGGATTTCCTAGAAGAGCAAACAACTTCCTCATGGACTTACTCTTGAGTCACTCAGACTGGATAATTTTTGGAGACTTTAATATTTGAACTGTCAGTTGCCTTAACTAGAAAACTGTGTTATATTAAGCATTACCTCTGCTTGCCATAATAAAATGTATTCAATAAACCTGTTGCTCCAGCTGAAAGATATTACTTTGTATTTGGTGATGAAATCATTCTCATATCATTACCATTTGGCTTATTTCAACTTGGTCTCTCTGTAAGTAGGTCAATAAATATTCATCTGGTCAAATACTGGAATTTACATACTCTCTCTTAATTTACTCTTGTACTTGACCTGCTCCCTCTTGGGTCCAGTGCAGATTACCCCTAAAAAATTGAAGGGGGCTCATAATAGTGCAGTCGCCAGCACTTTTGATCAAATTGCTTAGCTTCATGTGCAGCTAACATCCACTGCTTCATGTGAGCCATGGTTTGATTATAGGTTCAGCAGTATAAGGAAGGTAGTATACAGGATGGAACACCACTACAGACATACTGAATGAACATTATGCATGTTGACAGGCAGACATTTCCCATAAGAAGATAATTATTTGATCTATGTAGACTTCTGCCACATTTTATTGACAAGTTATACTGTATCAGGTACTTGACATAATATGCATTTCAGCCTGTCCTACCAACATGCAAACTTTTTTATGTCTGTGTGTAACTAGTTTCTGCTTGCTTTAACCAGACTTTTTATGGATAATGCTGAAACAATCTGATGAGAGGTTGTTCACAGTGCCTCCTTTGGGGTGAACAATGACTCTCAGTGACAGCAGCTGGTCTCTAATTTTTGTAAGTGTTAATATTTCATGGTCATGAGGTAGATTTTAGGTATGCATCTTACTGTTTGTTGGCTGGACCAAAGTCTAACAAGACTGATACTGTCTTGCCTGGCTTTCCTTGGCCATTTATGTTTCAAGTTGTGAGTTCTTTACTAGGAATGGAGCTTTTTTCATCTATATTTAAAAGTGTCACTAATTACATATTCTTAAAAGCTGTATTGTGACTTTACTGAATTAAAAAGTTCGGTCTAATCTCTATAATTTGCATTGGTAATGCCATAGCACAGAAAGTGTTGTTTGAACAGTGTCTTTTTAACAGTTAAAGACCTCATTATCCTATCTCTGTGGTACAGAAGGCTAACGCCCTAACTATGCCCTTGATAATCTAAGCCCGATTAGGGGTATGTGAATCTAAGACAGAGAGCAAAAAATTCCAGGTTTCTGCTCTGGGGAGATGGAGATTTGAGGTCTGGTGGCTGTTTCTGATGCATTAAAGTGAAGGCTTGCATGCAAAACAGGCAAAGCATATGACAGAACAGATGTAATTGAGGCTGGGGTCTTGGCATACCAAGCTGGTGTTGACAGTAATCATTAGCATGTGAGTTATAGCACTCACAAACAGTCTAACAGCATAGTAGGCCCTCTCAATCATGTAACATCCACATCAGCTACCAAGTGGGGGTGGGGCTGGAGAATAATAGAAAAAAAAGAACTGACAGCTGTATGAATGACAGCTTTCATTATCAGCTTTCACTCTATGGAGAATGAATGGGATAATTGATAAATGAGGGCTGATGGTTAGCAGCAAAGGTGTAGCCAAGCATACACTCTGTACTCTACAGTGTACATTTTTATATGCATCACTGTGAAACATTGTAACTTTTTACAGGCCAGATTATTTATTATGATTTATTATCTTGTATCTAAATTAATGCCTCAGAAAACAAGTACATAACTTGCTTACAAAGAGGATTGCAAATCTAAAAACAATATATTTAATAGTTTTAGAAGGAACCACTGAAAATGATGAGTACATTTTTTAACTGCAAGGGGGCAACATTTTGAAAGAAGTCTTCTTCCTTTACTTAGCTCTACCCACTCCGTTCGTTCTGCGGGCTCACTCCGCTCCCCTACCCTACCCCCAATTCCCACCCACCCTCACTGCATCTGACCTTATACCTCTCTAACCACACCCACTTACACCATTAACCAATCCCATCCCACAATCTCATTATAGCTTTCCATCTTCTAAGACACTCCTCCTATTTTAACATACACTTCACCCTTCCACTCTCCACCCTCTACTTTAGAAGCACTATGCTTATTCCATCCTTATCACCTTACCTCAACACACTACTTCTATTTTCAATTCTTCCTTTTCTTTGCATTCCTTACACCCTAACTGCCTATGAACATTTCAGTTACTCTAGCTTCCACCAGCCCAAAAAACAAACATCCTCTCCTGCTTTACCAACTAGCCTTAAACACATAAACATAACATCCATTACCAACTATTTCCTCCCAAAATATCATAGAGTCACCCATATTAACTACAAACACCACCTTATCAAGAGAGGGCATAATATACTGAACCCTTCTCTAATCCACACATATAGACTACACCTACACCTCCTACAAGATGGTGATATACATCCCAATCCAGGCCCTCCCAACATTAGCCCTGCTTCACCTTGTAGACCTTCTACCTCTCCCCCTCAAACCTCTACAAGGCCTCATAACTCCCTCTTCTTAGCTCACTTAAATATACGAAGTGTAAACAATAAAGTTACTCACCTTCATGCCCTACTGGATGTATATGACTTTGACATCCTTTGCTTAACCGAAACATGGTTAAAACCAGCAACCCAAGACTATGAAATCACCCTCCTGGATATAACATTTTAAGAGTGGATCGCCTTAACAAGAATGGTGGGGGTGTGGCCTTAATATACAAAGCAGGGCTCCAACTTTCACTAGTAGATGCTCACCCACCATCCAATACCAACTCTGAAATTATTATCACTAAGCTACAGCTAAATACTTGTAAATCCATCTACATTTTATGCTCATATCTTCCTCCAGGTAATAACATCAAATCCCTAGAAAATATCCTTTGCTGGCTGTCCATTAACTATCCACAGGAAGCCATTGTGCTAGGAGACTTTAATATAGACTGGAATACCTGTAATACTGATAACCCAACTAATCACATGAATCTACATGGCTTCTTCCAAATTATCACCTCACCTACTCGCACCCATAAACCCACCAACAAAGAAACTACCCTAGATTAGATCCTAATAAATACCCAGTCCATAACCTATAATGTAGGTAGGTATACTGCCAGATGACCTTAGTGATCACTCCCTAACCTATATTGTTAGGAAAAAGCTTAATATACCCTGCCCTACAACTTTTAGAACTACTCGCTCAAATAAACATTTCAACCCAGAACACTTCCAAAATTAACTGAGTGTATGTAACTGGACACCATTAAAATACCTCCAACTTGAGGAAGCTGTGGCATACTTTAATTCCAAGGTCCTTGAAATCCTTGACTACCATGCCCCTTCCTGTAGCCTTAGGAACACCTCCAAAACAGCTCCATGGCTTACTAAGGAAACTAAGAAAAAATTTTGCTAAGAAACAAATTCTGGGCCAAATGGCATACCTCTAAATACCCATCTGATCACTTAAAATTTAAACAACTCAGAAACTCTACAAAAACATTTATAATATCAGACAAAAAAACTTCTTCTTCCAACTTCAAAATACCAACCAGCAAAGTCCACAGAAATTCTGGTCAGGTATCACTAGACTGATTCACCCAGGCAATTCTAAAACTCTAACCCCATCTGGAATTACCCTTGACACTCCCAAACAAATTGCTGACTCCTTCAATAACTTCTTTACTGAAGCCATCCAGTCACTTGCTAACTCTCTACCTCATGTATCTTCTAATCTGCCCTCCTCTTCACATACCTCATCGCCCATTTTCCAGTTCTGCCCTGTCCCCACATCCCTCATCTGTACCCTCCTTCAAAAACTCAAACCCTCTACCCCTTAAACAGACCATTTGCCTTCTAAATACCTTCAAATTGCAGCCAAAGTTATTGCCTACCCAATCTCTATCCTTATAAATAGAACCATTATTGAAGGTACTATCCCAGCCATCTGGAAAGTTTCACATATCATCCCACTACATAAAGGTGACAACTCATCAGAACTTTCAAACGTCCGTCCAATTGCCCTCCTCTCTCCAATAGCAAAAATCATGGAAAAATGCATCCACCGTCAACTATTAGACCATCTTCTTCAAAATAACCTATTAGCCAGCTCCCAGCATGGCTTTTGACCTTTCCATAGCAACACTACTGCCCTCCTTTCCTTCTCTGACCACATCAACAAAAATTGCAACAATAATACCCTGTCCTCTGCTATCTTTATTGGTCTTTCAAAAGCATTTCACATGGTCAACCATCAGCTACTGCTGAATCTTCTCAGGTCCCTCTCATTTGATACTCAGGCATTACAGTGGTTCAAGTCCTATCTAGACAATAGGCAACAGACAGTGCTATGGGAAAACACTCTATCCTCCCACCTACCTGTCACCCTTGGTGTACACAAAGGATCCATATTAGGCCCTCTTCTGTTCTCTATATTCATAAATGATCTATCTATTAGTATCCCCCAAGCTGTAACTATACAATATGCAGATGACTCCACATTAATATCCTCAGGCACAGGGCCGTCTGAACTGCAGTCCCTCACCCAGAATACCTTTGAGCTTGTAGAAGAATGGTTTCTACAGCAGTGTCTCTTCCTTAACCCCAAAACGACTAAACTCTTGCTGTTTACTCCTACACAAAAGTCCACCCCACTTAACTTCACTATCAAATCTAAAACTGGTAGTCATATCTCCTGACACTACTACAAAACTCTTAGGAGTAACTATTGACCACAGCCTTAACTATGACACTCACATCAACATCACAATCAAATCAGTAAACCGAAAACTTGGCTCCCTCTACAAAATAAAGCCCTTCCTTACTCCCATAGCTAGAACTACTATTGCCCAAACCCACCTTATCTCTACTCTCTTTTATGCCTCTCCTATATATACAAATCTATCCAAATGCAACCTCCGCAAGCTGGCAGTCTCTTACAATAATATTGCCAGATTTGCTACCAGCTCCCCTTTTAGAACACACCACTGCCTAAATCTGAGGCAGCTTGGTTGGCTTGAATTCCACAATCAAATTTTATATCATCATTGAATATTGCCCAACCCATTACCACCCAGAAAACATACCAATTCTCACTAGTCTAATCTGCCCATATAAAAATCTTACAAACCTAAACTCAGCCAATAAACTTCTGGTATCCATACATAAACCCAACAACAAAGCAAGAGATTCCCTTTTCTCTAATACTGTGGGGAAAAGTTGGAACCTACTTCCCAGTGAACTTACATCACTATCTTCAACTACACTCTTCAAAAAGAAACTAAACCAACATCTTAAAAAACATTGGCTATGTCCCTGTTCAAACCCTGACTAAGACTATCTCTGTCTATTTACATCACAATCAGTCTTCCCAAGTTTCTTACTCACTTTATTGCCACTTTAAGGCCTCTACCATCTAGTTGCTCATATTCACCTAAGATGTAATTTACCTCTTTTCTGTCTCCTGTGTTCTCCCCCTCCACTTACTCTCCCAATCCTGTTTTCAACTACCTGATCTCCCATATACTGCAGAAGACTTTCTTCCCACAGCATTCACACACACACAAAAAAAAAAAAAGAACACTATTACCTTATCTTATTTTTGTGCTATTCTTCTGTTCCATCAATGTTTGCTAAATTACCTTAATCACCTGTTTTTGTCTAGCAATCTATCTGCATATGAAGTTTAATGTTCTGTAACTTATTACTTAATACTTTGTGTGTCTATTCTGTTTTAATGTGGAGCTTTTCTCCACGGGTCTCTACTGAAAATGGACATATATCCAGCTAGACTAGCCCGGTAAACAAATGTAAAATAAAATAAAAATAAAATAAAATAAATAAAATAAATGTGTTCATTTGTTTGAAGTGCCAGATGGGTTGGGGTAGCAGTAAAAGGAGTTCAGAAGTACAAAATAGAATTTTCTGGCTTCACCCCTGCTTAACAGGAGTCTGTTGCTTTCTGTATACTGTCTTTCCTTTATACAGTTTGCAACATGAAAATTATTTGAATCATATATGTTCAGTGGCATTCAGAATGGCTAATATCCAGTGAGTACCCACACTAAACCGAATACTTCTCATTTACAGGCATTGCTCATTTAACAATGTATTCATTACTGACATTTGTAGTTACTGGATCTCATAACTACTACTGAGTAACCGCAGCCCACACCATACATGTACTGAAACAATCAGTCTGATTTAAGGCCTAACTTCCTGTGTGCATATACATGATAATGTAAGGCTATCATATTTCATTTGATGTTGTAGATTCATGGGATTCCTGTGTCTAGTGATCTAGTGGCAAAACCACTGACTTATACAGTTTGCCTTCAAAGTAACAGCATCTACATATATATATCTGTGACAATCCAGACTTTGTTATACAACTGTACGGTTCATCAGTGGAGCTAGAAATACCACCATTAGCCAGATGTGCACATAGTTGTGCTAGATAAACATGATGGTTAAAAACTTGATTATTTCTGTGGTCTCTTGAAATGCCAAACTCCATTCAAGCAGCAGTCACACTAGCCAAAAGTCATTGTCAAATGAAATCATGGTCTGGCCTTCCAGTTTAACTGCCCTTATACTTTTAGTATGCTGCACATAAAATGTCTTCTTTCAGTGTAAATGAAGAAAGACTTGTCCTGGGTATGTATAGAGGCTAAATAGAAAGAAACTAAACTGTGGCCTGAGATATTTTACATTAAGCACTTCATCACTGCGGTGGTGGTGCTGCGGTAGCGTTGTCACCTCACAGTAAGACGTTGTCCTGTTTGATTCTCAGCTAAAGCGTCTTCTGTGTGGAGACATGCGTGAATGGGCGTACCTTCGTTGAAGGTTGTGCATCAGGGTTGGCAACTCGGCATGTAAAAATCTACTGCCAATCATTAGCGCACCGGAGTTCCGCTGTGGCGACCCCTAACCGGGAAAAGCCGAAAGACACAACAACTTCATCAAAAATATGTTCCTAATACTTAAAATGGTCCTGTAGTCTCTCAGTTACAAAAACTGTCTTAAGACTGAATTAACACTGGTGATGCTGTAAGTTATCTAACCCGTATCTAACATTTTAATTGATTTAATGATGTTAACAGAATGGTATGCGTCTTATCTTTATGTCATAGTGGTATAAGTGTGAACAAGCTGCTTAATGAGTCTACTCTTTTGCTAGCATAAGGCCCTAATGGCTTTTTCAACTGCCCTGCATTCCTATTTAAGTGTGTATAATTCTAGGAAAATGACACTGTCTGAATGCTGGAAAAGGAGGGGCTGTAAGTCTCCAGTGTTGCATCTGACTAGGCTGTCTGAACCCAAGAAACCTTTGTGATGATCAGATTGGCCAAAGAACTGGGTTTGGTAAGCATGCTCATAACTGTGCTTCTTTATTTTCAGTTTTAGGAACTTTCAAGAACTTGTAAATCACAAGAGTCATCTGGTAAGCATCACAGCTTGCTAAGCATCAAACATCGACCACCAATTGATTCAGTGGCTTACATTTGCATGTATAATCCAAGAGGTAAGTCTGCATAAGAGTTTACATATAAAGCATTAACAGTGAAAAGTATTACGATTTAAGCTTATTCCTATCTCAGACCTCTACATGAGCATGGTCTGTATACTGCCACAGTGGTCACTTTTACCAGTTGACCCAAGACACTGACCATGCCGTTGCTTTTTTGATAACAATTGTGATATATTTTGATAGCTATAAAATGAGTACTTTTTCTTTCAACCTGAGCAACACCATTCCCCCTCTCTCTCCTGTACTGCATTCTCTCCTTTTTGACTAACCTCCTCTGATTATTCATCGTGTGCCTTTCTTGCTCTTTTCTGAGATGTTGAGACAGCGAATAATAGCAGCAATAATGCATGTTAAAGGTCTGCACTATAAACAAGAAAATAGCTGCATGTGATACATGAAAGTAGCTGTTAGCTGCATCACTACCTAAGGCTTTAGAAAAACTGTATGTGGGTTAAGTGCAGTTGGTTTTGGATATTTGTCATACATATCTTCTTATGTCCTTTCCTCCTGAACATTTACATTTATTAGTTTTAAAATTTGATTTGATGTTGCATTAATAGGAAAGGACATGTATTCCCCTGCACTCACTAGTATCCATGAACATTCCGGTTTCTAATTTTTCTCTTTTACCTTTCTCCTAGAACCTAAGCCATTTTTGTCAAACCAAAGAAGTGCACAAGAATCTCCACTTAGGAACTCAGCACTAAGATTGTCATCATCTCTTACCAACCACATGTTAACAAAAAGGGAAAGCACACAACTGGCCATGCTGCTGATGTTCTCTTGCACTATATGACTGATTATCTTGTAAAACCTAGATGTACAAGTGGCTAATGTAGGGATGGAGGTCCTTCAGGGGAGCTGCAGCACTCTCTTTACAGCTTTTTTATTCTTTGCATGGATGCTAGATCAAAGGGCCCAGTATAATGTCACTACCCACAGCTACAGATATCTAGTTTGATACCTTGCTTACCTGACCTCTACAAAGTATTACTCTCTCTATTTTCTACATGAGCTCTAGGTCTCTCTCTCTTCTCTTTTTGAACTACTGCAGCAACTCTTGTTACCTGAAACAGCCACCATAGTCTTCCTCCAAGTTGCTTTTTGCTTGCTTGCTTCCTTCCTTCCCTTCTTTTCTGGCATTGACTTTTATTAACTCACTTTCCTGGTCTGTCTTCACCTTACAAAACTACATTTCCCACTTTTAAACCTATATGTCCTCCGAAACAAAACTGTGCCCAACTACTCATGTTTGTCTTCCTATTTTCAATTGGGCTTAGACTGAAGCATTACCATAGCATAGATAGCCAATCCATAATACCCCCAACTGAATAGTTTTAGAAAATCACTCAGTTTGGGGGTTGTAACCCATGCCGGTCACCTATCCTACCCCAGTCATCCCCCTCTATATTTACACATCTCAACTACCTCCATCTCCTCTTTAGCAAACAATCAAAATGCCCATATAGGATTCACACCATTAATGTTATATTCCATTACAGCTAACCACCAAACATGCACATCACCACAGAAATCAGCTGGTGCAACAATATGCTAATAGGACACATACCACTAGCTTCTACTAACTCATTGTAATAATCCTTCTCTTTCCTCTCTGCATTAATATAAAAATTACCTCCCCTCATCATCACCTAACTACTAAAAACTATTCCTACAGCTATTCATATAGTCCTTTCATAGCCACTGCCTTTACTAGGTACTCTTTAAACACTATATCCCTCACTCCACAACTATTTCCCATAAATATTTAACAGCCCCTCCATCATCTACTACTCAGACAAACCAAACTAGTCCTACTCCAGCTCCCCTTAGCTCTCTCTACTCTCGCCTACATAAGTAGTCTTCTTAGTTCTGTCCTCCAAACCCATGTCATGAACACTTTTTCAATTAATTTTAACTCTGTCTACATTCTTGCACCTGCTTTGGCCTCACACCTTACCGAATATCATGCCCACCACTTTATGTCAAACACCCTACACACTCACACTACAGCATCTCAACGCTTTCGAATCAAATCTTACCATGATAACTCCCCTGAGCTTTTCCTGTACTCTTTGTTTCACCTTCATAAAAGGTGCTACCAAAAAGGTTCTCACTGTCTCCAAAAGTAGGTATAAAAATACTAAATGGTTCATTTCAAACTTCCCTTCAAACTTCAGTGTTATTAGTAAGAGACATTCATATTGATCCAGGTCCTAACACGACGGACTTCCCCAAAAGAGTAACCCACACAAGGGGTGCTTCACAGAAGCTCACTAATCTGGTTTATTCCTTCACCATATTAGTCCCCAGGACATAGGCAAAAATAGCCATGAAATGTATGCAGGGCTAACTCACCTAATGTCTTTGTTATTATGGAAATCTATTCAAAATCATATAAAAAAATGAAGAAATCCTACCTCCTGGATACAAAATGCTAAGACCAGATGGAACCCATAAAAAAAACAGGTGGCTTAGCAGTAATATATTCATATTCCATTACACGTTCTTCTTATCCCTACCCTCCTCCACCTTTTAACAATGTTGAAATAATCATACCCTTACTAAAGATTAATGACCATAAAAGCACTGGTGTCTTACTATCAACATCCTTCCATGTAATAAAATGGGTCTATATTAAATCAGCAAATGCTTAAAAAAGCAAACGCTGATTTATCGACCTCATGTAAGTGAAAGCTTAGAATCCTGAACACTTAGAACAGCAATTTTTTCCTAGGAAAAAAAAATCGCTGCCCCAAAAAAGAAAAAAAAAAATCATAAAAACTTTAAAACATTACATAAAGTGGGGGGCTTCACCCCCACACCCCCTGATGTGGGGGAATGTGCCCCCTACTTAAATATACCAATTCTGAGATCACACTACAGTGATGAAAATGGCAAAATAACGAAGGCAGCCAAGTTATTTCTTTCCCAGTGAAAGAATTCGCTTATATGCCATTTCGGTATTTTGCCGTTTCGTGCTTTCAAGTTCAATCAAGACGCATTCAAAAGAATGCATCTTCGATCATATAATAGGGAACCTAATAAAACACCACCTGTACAAGATATTCTGTCCTGGCATCTACAAACATTACTCAGAAAACTATTATATTATCTGAGGTAAACTTAAAATTGATTGACTTTCTATTGGTACAAACTCTCCATCAAACACAATTAATTAGTATAATTTCACAAAATTATTAAAACGTTTACATTATTTAGCAATTCACCCAGCAAAGCTACAATCCTCAGCTGGGTCCTTACAACTAGTCCCAAAAGAATACTTTCCTCAGGAACTCTCACAGACTCCCCAAGTAACCAAAAACCTACATATGCAAAGAGGTTTCCTCTACAGATCCCCACAGCTAAGCATTGTAGCACTGTGCATAGTTTCACTGAATGTGATACCTTCATTTCCACCCTGAATATCTGTAACTAGAATTCCTTAAAAACCCTATCACTGGACTATGCTGTTACACATTCTAACAGCACCTTCTTCTCTATATTAAATTCACAAGCTCTACTCAGATATGAAAGGGTTAAATTTAACCCAGCTACCTGGCTAACAAGTGACTCTAAACAAATTATGAGAAAGAGGGACAAAGACTGGCATTCTTGGTGCAAAAAAAAACAAACTCTCAGACCAACTTCCAATATTTTAGACAACCACAGAATCAAACTAAACATCAAGTTAAATCTGATAAAAAAGTATACTACAGCTCTTTACAGACAACACACCACACCACCCAGAGTTTTTCTGGAATCTTTTCATAACCACCTCAGTTCTGATTGACCAACTGCTCCAACCCCAGCTGCTCAAAGTGATACTGACCATATTGATACTCATTTTAAAATCCATTTTCATCCAGTCAGTGCCTACACTCATTAATTGCAAACCTCCCACCTACCACCAAGACCATCCCCCAATACCAATATGCATCAGTCATTTCAGCTTCAAACCAGTTCCCATCTCATCCATCAAAAAAATATATATATATTCTAGTCAGACTTACATCTACAACTTTGGCATCTGACAATCTCCTCATTGAGTTCCTAGCAATGGCAGCAGATTCACTTGTTTGCCTCATGTCGATACTACTTAATAGATCCTTTAAAGAAAGACTCATACCACAGTTGTGGAAAAAGTCAATCATAATACCAAACTATATGGGGTGGGGGGCACTCCACTGAACCCTCTGCCTTCCATCCCATTACTATATTTTCTTCACTGAAGTAGAAGTCTGGGACAGATAAAATCAGGAAAAGAAAGGAGATACTATGGGTTATTACTGCACACACACACACACACACACACACACACACACACACACACACACACACACACACACACACACACACACACACACACACACCGTTGTTTAAGGCAGTATAATGTTATTTATAAAAATAGTAGTTCTGTCACCCTCCCTTGTCACCACAGGCAAGAAGAGAAGGTTCAGTAGTTTGAAGGGAGTGTAGGACATTCATGATGCAACCAGATGGAAACAAATGTCTCACTAATAGAAAAACAAACTGGTCATGGAAAGGGAAGTTTTCCTTTTACTGAGGGGTTGCAAACAGAATTAATTAGATAATTAAATGGGGGTATAACTGATTGAGCCTATTGCATAAAGACTTTGGAAATCTTTTCTTGCAAAAAAATTCCAAGTTTGAACTCTTTTTGCATACAAGCATAATTACACAAAATGGCTACTACACAAATGTTCTGCACTTGTTTGCTTTGTGGAGCTATGTCCTTGATTACCAAAATCTTCCACTAGACTAAGAGGCATAAACAGCACAGTACGGTAGAAATGTTGATTTTTATTCTAATATTTAAACTGTAAATATGAAGAGAAGAACCTAGATTTACTTTACATGAGCATCTGTTTCAAGCTTACATTTAAGATATGATTTGCTTTTTCAGCTCTGCACATTTATAAATTAAGCTTTCTTTGCAAAAAAGAAAAAGTGTTTCTAAGCTACCATGTGGAAAATGGAATGTGCAACAAATGGAACACCAATATTTCTGATCAAAGCAAACCTATATAACACAATGATGGAAGATAAAAAATTAAAACTACTGCATGAAAAATACTTATTTATGTCTGTGCTATTCTTCACAGCTCTGCCAATCAGGAATTCAACAACTCCTTTCAATGTTTTACAGGAAGTCAATGAGACTGTCTCAGCACATTCATCAAAATGGCTAGACTGCCATCCCAGAATCACAGAATAAGATTGCAATCTGTGTCTGTGTGTCACTCTTGGAGTTAGATGTAAAACTAAGCTTTGTTTACCGATGGCTAAAAGGTTTTATTAAAGCATGCTTTGTAAGCTAATTAGTCAGCAGATACTGAAGCAGCAGAAGGGGTGAAGTGGATGAGAGCTGCACTGTTTCAATCTCATAACTGCTTGACTGCAATGCAGAATGGACATGGTATAGCTGGAACTGGACTGATACATTAAGGGAATGTTATCAGTCTCTGGGGACAACGCTGGGCATGCTGACAGTACAAATTTGAGGATAATATATTTTGTATGGATTTGAGTACTGGCTGAATTTTCAAGACTCTCCCCGGGATTCACGAAGCTTGCACCAGGTACAGGAGTAGCGTTGGTGTTCCAACACCAAATATGCCCGGCGAGCGATCCAGGTACGAGCTGTTTTCATGTGCACCACCTGTGTACGCTACACCAACACATCTCCTGGCTCCTGTATGCCAATCACCCCATTTGCAGCAGTGTAGCATGCAAATGAAGGTATTTAGCGATCCATGAAGTGGTGCAGGCATAGCATAAGCATGTATAAATGTAAACCGTAAAAAATGGTTTACATTACTGCAAACATAAAATCGAGCCATGTCAGCCAGCCAAACCCATGCATTATAATGTTAATATATGCCAATGGCTAAATATATAGCCACTGGCATAAAAAAACATGTACAAAATGTAAAAATAAACAAAATGTTCTTTTTTTTTCGCACTACCGCAAAGTTTAAGCGTAGGAAAGTGGTGCACAAACGGAGTCGTAAGAAAAATAGAAAAAAAAAATAAAGGTGCATTCTAACACAATTCATGTTTTCCCCATAATAGTCAATGGCAGGCATGTTAAACTACACCATGGTGCAAGGGCTGCTAAGGGGCTGCGTCAGTGTTATGCACGGTTTCTAGGAATTAGTAGGCAATCCTATGCAAATGAGAGGAGTAATACTGAATCACAGATTCCCCCCTGGTGTAAGGATGCACCTCACAGCATAATAACACCGAGGTATGACCATGCGATCACATCAAGAGAGGGATGTGTCACCTTTCCTGTAAGTACATTGGAGCATTGCTACCCCAGTTTGCCCACAGCTAAGCAAAGCTGAATGAAAGGGGTCTTGAACTGGCTTTAGCTTTGCTTAGGTAAGAGCACACAAGGTAACCAAGTATGCATGTGAACAAGATTAAAATGCACTTAAACTCGGTAAACGGGTTTGTGTGGCGTGCACCGGAGCTGAAACAGGAAGGATATAAGGAAAAAAAAGGAAATGCTGCAGCAGTGAAATTGGAGTACAAATGAGTAATTAACACCTAGGAACCTAAAGTGAGCCACTGACAACAGCTAAGAAGGCTGCTAGCGGCTACCTGCGGAACAGCAAAGGGGAGGGGCCGTACTGCAAATGAAAGCAGTAAAATGTCACAGCAGAACAAAGCAGAGCTGCATTATATCAGCTACATAACACATTTTGCAACACATGACTCGGTAGGGAAAGTACAAAACAAGAAAGCTGGCAGGTGGATGCAAGCCTGACAATGGCAGGGGATCCAGGTTTAAAAGGGAATTAAAGGGCAACAGATTAATCAAGACAGGCAAGCATAACTCCACACTTCAGGCCCTACACTTGCAGTACTCACTGTAAAACCCATAATTAAGATACCTTAAAGCTGGAATTGCTCATACACAGCCAGTGACATCAGCAGCATCTATACCGCAATAGTATAAAGTGTGAAAGCACCTCACACACACTTGTGTATTCCCATACACTCTGCACCATTGGTGTATACATACAGGGAAGTTTTAATATGTACATGTTAGGGGCTGCCGTAGCTTTGATCCACCAGCATGTGTTGGAGACTGAAGGTGGTGTGGAGGATGATGCTGACAACCACCTCAGGCACCAGAGGAGGAGAAGACTGTTCAGACCCAGGGTAACCTACCATGGGCTACATGACTTGGAGATAGTACAGCGTTACAGGGTAGACAGAGACACCATACAGCAACTTGTGGAGCTGTGTCGGCCACACCTCAGAGCCAGAACAAACAGAGTGGAACACATCCCAGTGGATACAAAGGTATATGTAAGCTTGAGAATACTAGCCACAGGTACCTTTCAAAGGCCAACTGGGGATATCATAGGGATCTCACAGGCATCAGCATCCAGGGTACTCCACCAGTTCCTGGATGCCATGTTACCACATGCCAATGAGCACATATACTTCCCCCGAACACAGGAGGAGTTGGCCAGCAATATGAGTCTCTTCCACCATATGGCAGAATACCAAGAGGTACTGGATGCAATAGACTGCACGCACATACACATCAAGTCATCACCTGGTGAGCAGGGTAGGCGCTACATAAACCACAAGGGATAACCCTCCATCAACTTCCAGGTCATGTGCAATGCCCAGGGCATTATCATGGATGTGTGTGCTGGCAGCCCTGGAAGCTAACACGACTCCCACATCTGGCATGCCTCACAGCTGTATCAGGTATTTGCCAGAGGGGACATCCTATATGGCCACCTGGTGAGGGGTGCTGACTATGCACTGGAACTGTGGATGATGACACCCATCAGAAATGCACACACACACATGCAAGAACGCCATAATGAGGCACACACGCAAACCAGAATCATCATACAGTGTGTGTTTGGGATGCTTAAATCATGGTTCTGTTGCTTGGACATATTTGGTGGAGCCTTGCAGTACTTTCCAGCCACATGTGCCCACATCTTCATAGTATGCGCCATGCTACACAATATGATCCTGTGGAAACAGCTTCAGCAGGAACAGCATGGGGTAGGGCCACACAACCCCCCCACCATTGCCAAGGCCTGCACAGGCACAGAGTGACTCAGATAAAGAACAACCTGAGCCTGCCTCAGTAGGCAGAAGGAGGTGTGCCCAGTATGCCCTGGCCTTGGCAAAGAGGCAACGCATAGCACATGCACTGACACAGTAGGGACCCGGGGAATGACACCTCTCTCCAACTCGCACATACAGTAAAAGGGATGCCAAACATGACACTACATGTGCTTAACCATGTATAGAGAGTGTACTATGTACATCTGACATAGGCAGCCCTGCAGCACCACCCTCAGTACTGGGACACCCACAAGGTAAGTGACTCACACATGCCAGTTGGGGGGGTCACATGCCCAACAATAGTTACAGCCAGCAGGATAGGTGTAGACAAACACAAAGAAATGCTGTACAATGGCCTCTGAATGAGTCCTATGGGTAACCCCACCCACAGGCCTACACAGACGGACTAGAGCAGGCCAGGAATTTGGATGTAAGATGTGAAGGCTGGGAAGTCAGAAACCAATATGTAGGTAATTAAAGGTAGGATCTGTAGTACATCGGTATGGTTCTAGCCAGCACGATAGGCATGACTACAAACTGAAATGGAGTACCCAACATACCAGTTCAGTCATAGCATATGTGTATAACTGTCAGGTGTACCACCCCCATTCTACGTACACTTATAGTAACAGTCAGGTGTGCCTTAACACTCCTGTGTAGAAATTTCGAATCAGTCAGGTGCCCCCCCCCCATTATGCAGAAATGTAGGAACAGTCAATGCCAAATGACTGATGGATACCTGTAGACACAGCATGCTACCTGTTGGTGTACAACACAAAGGTCAGCACTGCAGTACAAACTACCTGGACTTGATCCACACATGCAATACAGATGGCCATACTGGGCATGCTCACACACTTAGAGGGATGAAGGCAATGTCAGTCAACAATATACTGAAAGGTCATACCGAGCATGCTCACACACTTAAACACATGAAGACATGTCTGCAAACACTAGTGGACCTGACAAATCTGGCAGTCACAGTTCTTTGTGCAGGCACAAGTCAGTATGCACCTGTCACTGCCTTGCACACACAGTGGATAGGAATACAGAGATATATGTAAGGAAAACACACTATAATAAGCCAAAGGTAGATGGACATAGATGTGTGGCAGAGGGTGACTGTGACAAGGAGCCATCTGGGCCTGTCCCACCCAGCTCACAGCCAAAGGGTCCCAAACACATGAGGTGCAGATGTCTCTCACTGCAGATACTAGCCACCAGTGTCTGTCAGCTTGACAGACTATCGTGGTGCACGTGTCAGCTGTACAACATGACTGTACAAGGAAGTGGTTATCTAGTAGCTGTATACACTTACTTGTGACATATGACCCTGTGTGTGTCCACATGTGGCATGTCAAACCCTACATGAATGGGATATGGGCCATGCACACCGCCCTCCACGTAGCAGTATTATGACATGCCTGCTGAGGTCATCCAATGTGAAATACACCTCTGGGAGAGCTGTAGATCAGTAATCTCCATGGTGCGTCTCATAACTGCGTAAGTCTGCAGTGATAAACTAGTTAGGTAGTAGTGCTAACCCCAGACTTGCCAAATGTGTGAGTGCGTTTGTGTGTCTGTCCGTCTGTCTCTGACTGTGTAGAGAGAAATGCTTAGTTGGCTACTCACACTCCATACAATTCATATATTCAACATTGGCAAGGCTGCTGATGTCACTCACCTAGAAATACACCTCTGGGAAAATCATAGCCTACTAATCCTTGTAGCTCATCTTGTAACTGTGTACTCCTGTAGTATGATATAGTAGTTAGGTAGGTGTTCTAACCCCAGACTTGGAAACTGTGTGTGAATCTATGTGCGTGTGTGTGTGTGTGTTTGACTGAGGAGAAGGCAATGCTTTTTAGGCTGCTCACACTCTGGACAATTCACATACCCAACTTTAGCAAGGCTGCTAATGTCACTCACCTAGAAATACACCTCTGGGGAAGTCATAGCACAGTAATCTCTGTAGTATGTCCTGTAACTGCATATTGCTGTAGTGTGATAAGGTAGGTGTTCTAACCCCAGACCTGACAACTGTGTGTGTGTGTGAATCTGTGTGTGTCTGTCTGACTGAGTAAGGAAATGCTTTTTAGGCTGCTCACACTCCGTACAAATCACATACTCAACTTTGGCAAGGCTGCTGATGTCACTCACCTAGAAATACACCTCTGGGGAAATCCTAGCCCAGTAATCTCTGTAGTGCGTCCTGTAAATGCATACTCCTGTAGTGTGATAAAGTAGTTAGATAGATGTTTTAACCCCAGACTTGGAAACTGTGGGTATTTGTATGTGTGTGTCTGACTGAGTAGAGAAATGCTTTTTAGGCTGCTTGCACTCCGGACAACACATACCCAACTTTGGCAAGGCTGCTGATGTCACTCACCTAGAAATAAACCTCTGGGGAAGTTATAGACCAGTAATCTCCATAGCACGTCCTGTAACTGCATACTCCTGTAGTGTGATATCGTAGTTAAGTAGGTGTTCTAACCCCAGACTTGGAAAATGTGTGTGAATCTGCGTGTGTCTGACTGAAGAGAGGAAAATGCTTTTTAGGCTACTCACACTCCGGACAATTCACACACCCAACTTTGGCAAGGCTGCTGATGTCACTCACCTAGAAATACACCTCTGGAAAAATCATAGCCCAGTAATCTCCGTAGCATGTCCTGTAACTGTGTATTGCTGTAGTGTGATAAAGTAATTAGGTAGGTGTTCTAACTCCAGACTTGGCAACTGTGTGTTTGTGTGGGAATCTGTGTGTTTGTCTGACTGAGTAAAGAGCAATGCTTTTTAGGCTGCTCACACTCCATACAAATCACATACTCAACTTTGGTAAGGCTGCTGATGTCACCCACCTAGAAATAAACCTCTGGGAAGGTCATAGCTGTGTACTGCTGTAGTGTGATTTACAACCGTGGTAGGGTTCCATCTCCACCCATGGGAGTTCTAGGTGTTTTGTGTGTGTTTCAATGTCTGTGTAGGGAGCAATGCATTGTAGACAAGTCACCTGCAGTACAGATAAAACACCCTTCTTTGGTAGTCCTGCTGATGTCATTCATCATGAAATACACCTTTGGGGAAGAAGTACTCCAGTAATGCCCATGGCATGTATTATAACTGCATTGTGAAATATACTAGTTAAGCAGGAGGTTCTACTCCCAGGCATGACGTGTGTGTGTGTGTGTGTGTGTGTGTGTGTGTGTGTGTGTGTGTGTGTGTGTGTGTGTGTGTGTGTGTGTGTGTTTGCAACTCGTATCCTGTGTAGAGGTGAGTGTGTGACACCTGTGGAGGGGGTTTTGCTCATCACTTTTATGGTGGCCCTAATGTCAATCATACAGGGATAACAGATGTAAATTAGCTGAGAGGCTGGGGTGCAAAGCCATATCTATATATGTGGCATCAAGACCAGTCAATCACAGTTAGCAACCCTACTATTATCCAGAGCACACACATAACCCATGTGTCATACACACACACACACACATGCCTAGGCAACAGCCAATATGTCGGTAGTACCCTGCATATTGGCCACTGAAAGAAACTATACAGTGATAGCAGTGGGCTACAGAGGCCATGTCACCCTGCCCATCTGTCCAATGTGCACATACATGCAGACAGTGCACCTCCACCTTGTTCCCCAAAGGACACCTGCACCACCTTTGGTGCCTTCACATGTGATTCACAATGGACATACCATGTGTGACACCATGCCCTGTATGGACAGATGACACTGGCATCAGGGAATGCTGTTAGCATGCTATCAATGTAGGTGCAGGGTAAACCTGATGCCCATTACCAGTTCCTGCCACAGGTGGCCAAGCCTGGCACATCTGATGATAATCTGTGTTCACATGGGCCAGACACCCCCAGGTACACTTCCACATGTCACTGTACATGCATGTGGGAGGTGTGCACATCCCAGACATCATCCATGTCATGGACTAAGGAACACATACATGGCAAGTGATGCACAGCATTGGCCGCACACAATAGTCACCCAAGTGACTGAATGGGGGATGCAATACCCACCTGTGTGGGCAAATGCAGAAACTACAGGCCTGGCCCACAATGCAGACCATTGTCATGTGGCCTGATGCCTAGATATAGCCATCACCTACCCTTGTATACCCTGCTGGCACGGATGACCACCACACATCCGTGCAGACATGCACCCATGCATGTCAGAACTGGCACCCTGTGTGTTCGTGTGTGTGTTGTATGGTGCGTATGTCCACATCCACACTCACTACAACCTCCCAGGGCATACTGAAGCATGCTGTCTGATGTCTGACACCTCCTCATACTCCTTGCCCATATGACCTCCATATGGCCCGTGGGGTGCATGTGATACCTGCACATTGATGTGGTGTGGCAATCCCACTAGTGATGAGTTGCACTCCTGGTCCTGCTAAGTGTGTCAATGTGTGTGTGTGTGTCCCTGTGTGAGTGTGCCTGTGTTGATGCTGGCACCTGTTCATGCAGACAGGCACATGTACATCACGTACCATATATCTACCATATCCCTCTTGCAGATGTCACTCACCATCACAAATATGTTCTGAGTGGTCCACAGCAGGTAACCTATGTGGCGCATCCAATAACTGCATCACACTGTAATAGCACTACATAGTTGTTGAGGGTTTGATACCCTGTGCTGGAAGGTATGTGACACAAACATGCTTCTGTTTTACTCACTCACCCCTCCCTGACATGTATTCGCCTCAGTCTGCTTCCCCCACTCACTCTCTGGTGGATGTGGAGACCCATACCTGCGATGCTTAGGCATCAGCATGTGGATTTCAAGTGATGCTCATGATTAGCTGATGGCCTCTGCACAAATTGCAACCCTCCCCTAGCTGATTGCATGTGGAACAGCTGTGGTAACATTCACATAGCCAGTTTGCTTGGAAACACACTCCAATACCTAGGAACATCATGGTGGTGTTGGTCCATTTCACTCACTGTGAGCAGGAACTAGATCTGTTGTTTGGCAAACAGCATCTCAGATGGATTGGGGATTTACCTCTAACAACATACACTGTGGAAAGAGGCCAGCAAACAGGAGGGGGATGTGCCTGACCTGACTACAGACTGTAAGTGCTGCCATACTGCATTTGGAGTAATGTTGGTTTAACAGTGTTTGTCTGGCTACACCTGTTGTACTTGTTGCAATACCTACCATGTCAGTTCCATGTATATGAGGAATCCCTATCTGCAGGGTCATCTGCAGACTGGGCACTGTTGTGCCTTTGGTTTCATGTGTTAGCCACAGTGCATCTATCTGTGGAATGCAGAACGTAGTGTGAGGATTGCAGTCTGTAGAAGGTGAATGCCGTGACATTTACTGACTCCATATCCCTCCTAGGACATATGTTGCAACAAACCCCGTTACAATGGTAAATGTACAAGGTTATCACAGCAACATGTCTATGGTGGCCCTGTGTATGTGCTGTCAGACACACCTCTGTCAACCATTGTACAGATGATGTACACAAAGTGGTGTATATGCACTTTACACCATAAATAGTGTCATCATCTCTGCTGACAAGGCAGTGATATATCAGACTGCTACACATGTCATGTACAGTAGGGGTCATATTACATAACATAACCTGGACAATCTGTGGAGAACCTGCACACTCAGAATGGCCACATATTTATAGGAGGAGCAGGAACTACACACAGACTGTTGGCATCACCACACCACACAGGCCCTGTGTCAGATATTACACTGGCAGTGTGCGCTTTGCATGCTATCAGTACATGGCTACTGAGGGCTGTGTAGTGATGGTGAATGTCAGCAGTGTGTGTATTGCTAATATGTACTTTAGCCTGTGTACAGAATGTGGTGGATGTAATTGTTCTAGCTTCCCTTCCATGTGGTGTTACATGCTGCCCCACTGTATGGTACTGTTTTGCTGTACATGTTTGTATGGCCACACACACACATCCCATACCACAGACAGCCATCAGACCAAACTGTGTAGCAGCCCAGTATATGTAGGGCATTGTTTGAGTGGCACATACGAGGATGGTGTAAAACAGATACCATGTGTGTCTGTGTTCACATTGGTTGTGGTTATGCACTGTCATGCAGGTGTATCTTACCCTGTGCTGTGACATGGCTGTTGAGCCTGCTATATATGCAGGTACATGTGCATTCCCCCATAGGAGATGTAGGCCAGTGTTGAGTCAGTCTGCATGCAGCCAGCACAATGCATTGTGACATGCCTAGCAGCATAGTGTACTTACCCAGTGAGATGTCATGTGCAAATACATGCCAGATGTACTGCTGCCAGTCCTTCCTTAAAGGTCATGTATGTCAGACAGAGCAGTGGGATGCTGTACAGATGTATGTCAATATCTAGTGGGTAGTATGTGTCCATGGCACCCCTGTACCAGCATTCATTATGTGTCAGGCCACACAGGAGTGTGTGAATCCAAAACCTATGGTGGCGAATGTATATATGTCGTTATGTCGTCTACCCATCTACATGGTTGTCTACATCCATAACATCAGGCCTGGTACACATGTACAACATGTAAACCTGTGGACTGTACAGGGTGTGTCCAAAGTTCCACATATTACATGCTAGCGGCGGTACTGTACAATGAGTTCCTTAGGATGTCGGTCACTAGGCAATGGCACACATGTTACGAGCAGATACCACCTTCCACACACACCATGTCTGTGAAGACAATCCCAATGACAGTAGCAATAGTCTAGTAATGTACCTGCTATACATACTTGACATCCCCTTGCACTATGACTTTGGGACTATAGGGGCTGGGGTATGGCTACACATCAAGTCCAGGACATGTGATGGAAATATATGTACATAGACTTATCCAGATAGCCATATATATAGGTTTACACATGTTTAATGCTTCCAATTAACACTGTCATGGCAACCACCCACTATAAATCCTTACAGCATGTGGATGTTGTCCCTTTATATATCCTTTGTGATGGACATCCTTCCTGTTCGTGGGCATCAGTGTTACAGCCAGCAGGTAGCAATACCTCTTACAGGAGAACCTGCACACTCAAAATGGCCACATATTTGTAGGAGGAGCAGGAACTACACACAGACTGTGAGTAGAGTTGTATTATGCTTTGCATAGTACCGGTGTTACAGTGTGTGTGTGTGTGTGTGTGTGTGTGTGTGTGTGTGTGTGTGTGTGTGTGTATGTACATACTAGTGGACCTTGGAGTGCAGTCTGTCTGCACAGCTCACTACTGTGGGCCTATCCTCTTGATGGACAGAGGTATGCCTATCATGTGGTGTCCGTCCACCACACAGGTCCTGTGTCAGATATTACACTGGCAGTGTGTGCTTTGCATGCTATCAGTACATGGCTACATCCATTTCTGTGTCTAACCTCAATTCCCTGACTAAGGGTATGCTGCAGACTATCCTGTAAAACCAGCACCTTGCTTAGTGTATGGCAACAGTGTTCCACATATGTGCCTGTGTTCCAGCCTCTGTCCTCCATCTGCAAACCAAGCTATGCACATATATGATGCTGCTTGGGGTTGTTCTGTAGTAGGCTGTGAGTATATCACACTGCCATTGCTGCCATTAGTCCACTGCTACTGTATCCCCCACACATGCAGTGGGGCTGGGGCCATATATGTGTTGGCATCACCTACACAATACATGTGCGCCTGTATGCACTCCAGAGGCCAGTGTATGTAACTGTGGTATATGGGCCTCTATTATTGTGCGTAGGTGGGGAGCACCATAAATGACCTAGGCTGTTGCTAAATGTAAGGGTAGCAGGGGTGAGCTGCAACAAGGTAACTGGATGTACAGTACCGTATACTTCACCTATAGTGACATTACTTACATGAATTAGGGTACTGCAAGCCTACTGTCCCCTGCCATACAGACTGTCCTGTTTGTCATTGTGCTCGTGATGGTGTCAGTTATGCCTTGTTAAGTACCAGTTGCAACCCATTAGACCACAAAACGTCTTTACCTCCCTCCTAGTGAGTTTGTACAGAGTGTAGATAGAGGCTGCTGAACTATACACCTGCAGTACATACTGTTGATTGTATGGTATCCTGTCGGCCAGTCTGTCTTCACTATTGTACAATTTGAAGGGATTGGCCAGGACAGCAACATTTGTGAACCTTTCCAGTCTACTGTAGTAGTTGAACAGTTTCACACTTGCAGTACTCTGTTAATATGGTTGTCAGTATCTGAGCAGCTATATGACATGGCATATAGAATTGTTATAGTACACAATTAAAGGATTCCCATGTCTGCAAACCTGTGTGTGGTGTCTTTCCTATGGTCTTTCTATGGGTATATGTTGCAGGCAATGATTGGCAGTTGTATGGGTGGCACATACAGTGTCCAGTTGTTCAGGTGTTAACAGTAGGCATAGTGACTGTTCCATA
Organism: Protopterus annectens; assembly: GCF_019279795.1. Taxonomy (NCBI): domain Eukaryota; kingdom Metazoa; phylum Chordata; order Ceratodontiformes; family Protopteridae; genus Protopterus; species Protopterus annectens. The sequence continues at coordinate 1,657,660,368 of NC_056725.1, read as the reverse complement.
TTGTGTGCACCTTATACATATGCATCTTCCTGTACATATGTCTGCATGTCTATGTGTAGTCACATGTAGATTTTATATATATATATATATATATATATATATATATATATATATATATATATATATATATATATATATATATATATATATATTTGTATCTGCATATCTGTGTATGTGTATCTGTATCCTGGGGATGATGATGGCTTCCACATAGTACATATCCTATGGGAGGCAGACTGTACTTGGTAGTGTATTGCAGGGCACACGTGTTTGGCTGTGGGGGGATGCCTATCCGTACAAGACATATAGTGTGAGGGGCCTCTCAACCCCAAAAATGGTGCATGTGCACATATGTGTATTTGTTAATCTGCCATTGCTATGTACAGATGTATGGCTATATATATATATATATATATATATATATATATATATATATATATATATATATATATATCTGCTAACATATATATGACTATATCTGTATATACCTACATAAATACATATCTGCGTACATATATGTAACATGCTGTGCATACGTAGACATATAGGTGTAGACACAGATATGTGTCGATTTAGGGATATGCATGTATATTATGTGCATATATATTGATACATATGCATATAGCTTTAGACATTACTATATATATATATATATATATATATATATATATATATATATATCTAGAGAGAGAGAGATAGCTACATAGCTAGATATGTTGTATCTGTTTAGAATTTTATATATTTACACACATATACACCTAGATGTTAATATACATTCTCTGTACTGTTGCATGACTGAACTGGATGATATGTTTCTGAAAATATAAAATATCTTTGTATCTGTGATGGCTTAGTGGTAAATCACTTTGGCTATGGAGTGCAGGGTCCTGTGTTTAAGCCTAGCAGAGGCTGTTTATTTTGTTGCTAGGCAGAACAAAGACCGCTGGATAAACACTTTTAAGCAGTTGTGAGCAGTTGTGTGTGGGTTTGCGCGATGGTAAGCATGGTTAACCCCTGGTTAGACTTCCTTATACTCAGTTAGCATCTACTTTGCTTAATCTGTGTAGGCGATGCTTGCTCAAATGCAAACACACTTAAACACACTTACCACTGCTTGTATAGCTTACATCTAAGGGTTAAACTTATATCCAACCTAGGTAAGCCTCGATGCATAATTAATTACCCATGGTTCAAAGCTCCCCAAACACCCACTCCTACACTTTACTGACGCAGCAGTCATCCATTCTCCAGTTGGAAACATGGTGTAACCACAACTCTACATATTGGCCACTCCCTACTCCTCTGGATCCATCCTATAGGTTGACTCACTCCAAGCATCCTTAGACATCCCAACCTTTTAGTCCACACACATTGGTGAAATGAGTTACCACTAAGACACTATTCCCAATTTTTGGGTTGTCCCACCTGGGACAAACATGTCTTTGTTTCAAGATTAGACTTAGCAGATCAACTCTGTTGCTCCTATGGGTGGTAATACACCAGTATTTCTAGAAGCAGTGTTTTGGTCAGACCTCTGCCCATCCTCATTCCCCTGTTCTGTGGTACAGATGACCCAGGGTGGGCATTTTGATTCAACTGCTCTTGTACTACCACCCGTGGGACAGTGTTATAATGGTTGCTTTTATTAATGACAAATGTCTTTCTGAGCAAGTCTTGATATAACCTAAGACAAAAGCAATACAGGGGTTACCAGTGTTTTCCTTTTGATAATGTTTTACATGCTTATTTTGTCAAACCATTCATTCTTGCTTACATATATTTATACATACATATATATATATATATATATATATATATATATATATATATATATATATATATATATATAAATATATATATATATATACACATCTGTATCTGCATGAACACACATACATGTAAAAATGTAAATGCATTTTCTGTACTGTGGCATGACTGTGCGGGATGCTATATTTGAGGTAACATCGTATTTAGTTCATGTCTGCCATGGCTTAGAGGTAAATCACATTGGTGGTGGTGTGCCGGGTCCTGTGTTTGAGCCTTGCAGGGGCAGTTTAATTTGTTGCTGGGCAGGACAAGGGGCGTTGGATACAGAGTGGGTAAGGCACTTTTAAGCAGTTGTACGCCGGTGTGCATGGGTTTGCGCTATGGTAAGCAGTGGTAACTTTTGGTTACAGTTCCTTACACTCAGTTACCTTCTTGATTGCTTAACCTGTGTAGGCTGTGCTTACCCCTGCGCAAACAGGCTGAAACCCGCTTACTGCTGCTTACAAGTGCTTACTCCCACTTACCTCGCACTCATTTCTTTAAAAGAAATGAAAAAAGGAGTGATAGGAAAGTGGTGAAAAAGGGGCACAAAGAGGGAAGGACAGTAGGCAAGGTAGCTAGGGATGTGCAAGAAGGGTGTAGGGAAGGTCCATAGCTGTCCATTTCTTCCACAGCAATGGCTGTGCATATGCAATGAATTTGAATTACATTTGGACACTCATACCCCTGAGATAGGGGTGAGGACAACAATAGTATGTTGTGATGCCAATTAGAAACGTTACATGTGTCCAGTGGACATGTGTGCGAAATGGACACCTATGTATGGGGCGTGCTTTTTTTGGGGGAACAGATTGCCCTTTTCTTCTTTTAGTTTTAGGTGAGAGTGGGATGTTGGGAAAGGAGATTAGGTATGATCAGGGAGGATAGGTTAGGTAGGATGACAGACAAGACATACAGGACGCATACAGGGGCGGTATATGACACGTGGGGGACACCTTGGACGGGGAGAGGTGTTTGGAAGTCGCAAACCCATGAGCCCACAAATGGATACAGTGGGACTGAGGTCCCCACCCATGGACAGTCACCACTGCACCTTCACAGCCCAGAAGGTGGCTGTGCTGGGGGCTGTGGAGGAGGGGTCAGCCTCACCCTCTAGTTTCACCACTCAGCCCTCAAGCTGGAGTAGGCGGTCTCAAATCTCCCTGTTAAGCTCTCTACACACCACGGCCTGGACCATACCACGGGTGACAGGCTCCTGTCCACTCCCGCTCCCAGGGAGGGTGAGCCCCATCCCCTGTGGCGGTTCCACCCAAAGGTGGTGCAGGGCCAACGGATGAGGAGGTCCCAGGCTGGGCCCCAGATGTGCTGGTGCCCAATGTCATGGCCAGCTGAGGTGGGACAGGTGGGTCCACTGGGACCAGCCTTCCCATACGAGCTATGTTGTAGCATGTTTAAGGTAGATATGGGTTAGTAATAGTCAAAAGCATTCAGGATTAGTTATGACAGCATGCATAGGTATTCCATTACCCAGGGCACCAGATATAAAGTAGTTGCAGAGCAGGCAGAACACATGCATATTTAGGACAATGGTGGCCATTACAACAACATACAGGTTTCACTGATGGCAACAGGCCACCAGTATGGGAGTATTTGAACATGACACATGCATAGAAACAGATGTGAATATTTATAAACCAATAGGACATATGTCCCAATAAAGGTTAGGAGTGTAGACATACCAAATGAGTTGTGTAAATCAGTTATTTTTGCACATATGGTAGGGGTGAGAGAGTTCAATTAACAACTAATAAATCCTTGTAGTTTTCACAACATTCATAGTCACTGCAGTGGTCTGTCCCTTACATGTATTATTACACTACCCAATGGCCTTATATTGTACGATGGTTATGTTTTGTAGATTAGTATGTACGGGACCTATGTCTTACATACAGGCTTGACAAGAGGCAGGTGTTAATGCAACATGTTTTGAGATTGCTCTCATACACTTTGGGTGAGATGCTGGGATGACAGGTTTGTTTGCATGTACAGTCTCTGACTATGTACAAGTCTATCAGTTATATGTCATTAACAGCTGCCTACATTTCTTGGATCATCACACTAATTTGTCAGGGGAGCAGGGCAAAAGGCAGGTGATGTGGGCCATTTATCTGGACATACTGGGCAGATTGGAACAGTTGAGGAGTATGAATATGCATACCACTCTCTATTTGAGCATTCTAGCAAAATCTGTACAGTTGTTAAGTGTTAATATGCATACAGCTCTCTCTGAACATTCTAACAAACACAGTTTGTACAGTTGTGTGGAATGATTATGCATACAACTTACTATCTCTCCTGGGATTCAAAGCTCTGCTATGTTTGACAAAAGCATTACAGTTAAGATCACTGTACACTATGCTATCAGGCAATTGTTGTGAAGCTTTGCAATGTTTTCTGTCTAATATGACTGACCTGTTTGCACTTCCAACATTGTTGTACAGAACTTCATACACATTTTATCTGCATACCACAGTGTGGGTAACACTGCTTACTACAACGGTACTATTTAATAACTGCAACAGTACAACAACATATGACTGCAGAGTAAACAGAAGCAATGCAGGGGTTATACCTTTACTTGCAGCATATTACACAATTCTGTATACTGGCACAACACTTTCTGAGGCTCTTACATTTATTTGTCATGACAGTACATGCAGGCAATTTACTAACCTGCCTCACAATGTATCATTTGCAGCCTAGCAATATAGGCTTGCTGGCTCACAGCACGCTCATCTGCAGCTGTCAGAGAAATAAAGTGATATTTAGCCATACCTATCCATAGTATACACAAGCTAGGCAATTATTAACTACTTAGTGGAAGGACTACTTACTCAGTTCTGGGGCATTCTGCATCTGCCTTGCTTCCTGGATCCACTTTTCCAGGACATCCCCCCTCCACCGCTTCAGGTCTGCATGGTGATGCCTGACCTACTCACCAGTCTGGGAGATATCTGTGGCACTATATTTGCCATATGCAGCATGTACTAAGATGACACCCAATCAAGCTGCATACCTTATTTATTATACCGTTGTAGTCAAAACTGCAGCTAGTTGGGATCATGCTAGGAAATATCTAGCTGTTTCAGAGGCTGGATACACCTGCATTGCATCTGTGTGCCACCTTTTTCACAAAAGAATGAAAATAACTATATAAATATATATATATATATATATATATATATATATATATATATATATAGTGACATAGTAATTATCAGTGTGTGCCCATAGTGTAGGGGTTAGCGTCTATCAACCCATTCTCGGTTCAAGCCTCACCAAAGCCTCTGAATCTGCATGTGTTAGGGCTAAGGTAGTTTGCAATATTTTGTGATAGTGAATGAAACAGGCTTAAATACAACTGACTCCTATTTTACTTTGCCTTATCTAATGGCAAATGTTATTAAAACAGGTAAGAAGTAGGCTTAACATAAGTGTGATTAATAATAGTTAATGCTTTGAAGAGGAATGACACCAGTATCATGACAGCCACGTGGAAGTTGTCACAGTTGTAATCCTTATCCTGCAGCTAAGTGTTGCTCCCACAGTGAGAATCAATGAGTGTGCAGTAAGTATATGTTGTATCAGTGCCTGGTGCATAAGGCCTTTGCAGAGTTGCCTGAGGAAGTGGAAACAATATGACTGCATATGGACTGTATAATCCATGTCAGTATTATGAAACTAGTGGAGCATTAATTATAAACAGAACATTAATTTCCCTATAGCTGAATAAAGTATTGATTAATTCACAGATTGTTATTACAGTACAAAGAAGAATTAAAAGACGCAAGTGTTGTCAAACCCAAACTGGGTAAACTAAAACAAAAATAAAAATAAAAAACACAGTTCAAAAAGTACTCACAAGAAAAAACAAATAGTAAATTTAATAATCACTAAGATAACTAAGAAGTATTAAGTATAATATGAAGATAGGTCCACTGACAAGATGCATATGTACTGAAACTGCACAGATGTTACAGGTTGTAAAACTAAAAGGAGGTCAGCCTGTGGTAGGAAGATAAACACTTAAGTGCAAATCTTTGTTGAAAAGAAGCCCAGACTAAATGTGTAAAGCTAGAGCTAAATTATAGGAAGTGGTGATTCTGTTCAGGAAAGGAAGGACCATAAATTCAAGACCTATCATAACCTGAGCCTGGGGAGCTTCATTACAAAAACTTAGTGGTAAGAGTCTGGTTGGGTGACTATGCGGAAGTAAAGGAAAATGTATAATTTGGCCTTGAGAAAAAAAAAAAAAAATATCAGTTTATTCCATTTTTTATTTATGCTTGTAGATCAGTGGTAGCAAATGGTATCAAATAATTCAGCCTTATCTCCTCCTGATATTGAATCACTCACTTGAGAAAGAGATGGCTGGGATTACTCCTTCCCCTAACTGAACACTTGATAATTTGTTTCTACATGTCTGAGAGGAGTTACAAAAGTAGTAGCCAGGACCTTCAATGGTTTTCAACATACTATGCTATTTTAAAGTAGAACATCTTTGCAAGGGGCAGCATATATCAGCATTTCTATAAACAGAATATTATTTCTACGGAGCCATATAGGTTGAGTTCCTTTAAAAGGAGTGTTGTCTAAGCAAACTACAACTGTTGATATCCTATTTTGTCTGGTGTAATTAAGCTTGTGGTTGTTTTATGCCTTTCTTTTTTCTTTACAGTAGTACTGCATTTTTGTGAATTTCTGCCTAATATTTTTAGTGTGCCTTTTCTTTTAATAGATTTATAGGTTTTATTTCCAGTTTTCATTTGAAGTTCTTTACAGTGAAGCAACCTGTTGCAGACATGATACACAGATTATTTTTCTGTGATAGTCTTGCCATTTCTCCATATTTGTGCAATGGTGGAGTTAATATACACTAGAGAGTATGGGAATGATATCCCCCACCTCTGGGATTCAAGGGAGATTAAAGCTCTGCAAAAAGATTTGTTTTTGCCACCATTTTCTTTGTATTTTTTTTTTTATTTCACATATTGTGTTTTTTATGTACAATTCCTGTTAACTGCCATGAATCCATAAATATTATACCCCACATACATCTCAAGATTAGTTTCTTCTACATTAAAATGTGGCTTTGGCTGTTATCCTGCTGTTTTTTTTTACTTCATACCTATAAAAAAGATCAGGCCTAGAATGCTAGTTTCCACATTTCCTAGAAACCAGGACACTTTGAATACTGCTGCAGAGGTCTTAAGAATGAAACCTTCTTGAAATGTAAAATAGTCTGGAAAAGTTATGTCTCTCAGTGCTGTGACACTTTTACTTGGATAAGGAAACACACAAAAGACAAAATCTAAAAAGGGAAATGCCTCAGTAATTTATGGATTCCTTTTATCTAGAACTAAGTTCACTTAAGCCTCAGAAAGTCTTTCACCTGAGTTATGAAAGATCACAGATTATGTGGAAGAAAGTTTAGGCAGATTCTCCTTTGGTGGTCTTTCACAAAGAAAAAAAAGTATTCAAAAACAATTGCTAATTTATCTCCTGCAAGAACTCCTATCCCCACACAACATGGCTTCCATCCTTCCTATAGTAATTACATTGCACTTTTAACTATATAGATATCGTCACTAAAGCTAGAAATAACATCAAAGTAGTCTCCTCCTTATTTCTTGACTTGTCTAAAGCTTCTTCACAGTTTGTCACAGCAAACTTCTACTTCAGATGTCCTCATTATGTCTCTCTCAGCCTAACCTTCTATGGTTCAAAAGCTACCTATGCAATATGTATCAGTGAATAAAATGGCACTCCACCATCTTGAAATACCTCTCAGTCATCACCGGTGTACCACAAGGCTTTATCCTTGGTCCTCTACTCATTAACGTTCTGACCATCACCCTCCACACATCCACACAACAGGCCTCCCTAATACAGCACGCAGATGACTTCGCACGCACATCTGACAACATTGCATACCTCAAAAAAAAATTATCCAGGCAGCTTTAACAGCCCCTGAAGCATGCCTTTGTAATTCACAAGTCATGCTAAACCCTTTAAAAAAACCTACTACTTTCGTCCCCAAATCCCTCTCTCATGAGAAAACAAAATTTAAAATCCTCTCTCTTGATAATACGACCACTGAAGTCACTTCTTATAGCAATTATAGTTGATGATAATATTAAATTCAACCTGCATATACAAAATTGCATGACAAAAACTCAACAAAAACTAGGGCTGCATTACAGAGCCAAAAAACATTCTCACCAATGCAACTGAAACTACACTTGTCACTACTTATCTCCTCCTCTCACTGCCTTATGCTGCTCCCATCCTTACTACCCTCCAGACTTCACAAAAAAACAACATTTGAACAATACTATAAGAAAGTTGCTAAATTTGCAGCAAATACCTCTTTCAGAACCCACTACTGTATAGCACTAAAAAGCTAAACTGGTTAGAACTACCCCATCGACTAACATTCTATACAAATTCTTACCACCTAAAATTATCCAGCATCCACTTGCTTGTCCAACACTAAAGACTGTTCTGTACTGCTTTATTACCAGTTGCTCATTATGATCCAGTGACCAAAGAGCCCTGTCTGTCCACAAACCTATGAAATCTGTTGGGCATTTTCTGTACTTGTATCATGCTGCTAAGGCCTGGAAGTCCCTTCCTGTATCCATTAGGTAACATCCTTAATCCAGTCATTCAAAACCATTCTGAAAGACTTCCTAGCTAAAAGCTGGTTCTGTTTTTGCTCAACAGCAAGATAAACTACTATATCCATATATGTTAATAAGTACCTGTCCATACCTTACATCTCCTTACTCTCCCTTCTTCACTCACTTCCATACTTTTAACAGTTTCTTTCTCAACTTGATCTCTAAATATTTTGTAATCCTGCTTTTCTCTCACTTTATATTGTAATTTTGTTTGTATTATACTAAGATACCTTTAATTTCTGTATAAGCTGGCTAAAATTTCTCTAAATATTAAATCATCGTTGAAAACTTTGTATCTATTGTTAACCAATGTTTAAATTTGGTATAATTATTTATATTTCTAGATTTTTTTGTATTATTTTTTAGAGATTATAAAATTATTGTTCTTAAAATGTTTGTAATACTTTGGAGCTTTTCTCTCCAAGCCTCTGATGCAAATACACTCCTATCCAGTTGAACTTTCCCAGTAATCAAATGTCAATAAATAAATAAATAAATAACTAAATAAATAAATAAAAGAGCCAGGACTGCTCCACAACCCTTCCTGATGGGCTTATTCTGAAACCCATGTCTCCATGTATGTGTTTGTTCTTTCAAGGATTTGGTAGAACATTTGCACCTCTGATAATGGACAAGGCCAATTCTCTAAGAACAAGTTTGTTTGGTGTACTGGATAAGTAAATCATCCCCCAAAACAGTACAAGAGTTTTGTAGAGCAAAAAGATTCCTCTACATGACGTGTGTACCATATGAAACCAAAAAACCTCAGGAAAAAAAGCTTTCAGTTTAAAACTCAATATTTTCTAACTTTGCTCATTTATTTATGTCACAGATGATTCCTAGAGTGACCCCACTACTTGGCCTAAACTGTCTGCATATTAACAGGTGACTGTTCTGGAAAGACCCAGCAAACCAGCTCTATGGCTCTATACTCTTATTGCACAGCATTTCTCTCTGATTACTGCTAAATCATGCAATTATTTAAAGATTTTTTGTGTCATGGATGTTTCATACTTAGCCAGGATTCAGAAATGCATAATACATTGCACAATCCTGTTTGTTGCAGCACTGGTCAGTTTGTTATGCCAGAGTGGTTCAGAGACTGCTGTAGTGCTAAAGTGGTAAGAAAGCTTCTGACTGTAGCACTACATGTGTCCCACTGGCAAAGGCCATGTGGAAATGCAGTACTCTAGGGGCAAGGCTAATGCTAATTAGCCCAGTGCGCTTCCCTGGTACTTTTTGCCAACATCAGAAAAGAACAGCAGGATGATTCAAAGAATAGCTGTACGACACTATTAGTGAAGCAAAGGGGAAATGTATGCTGCCTTTTGATGGCATACATCTATTCATTCATATAGCAGTAGGGAGCTGTTAGTGTCACAGCGAATAAGGATTGTAACGACATCCTTGTGTGTGGGGGTGCATACTAATGTGAGTGTGTGTGTGTGTGTGTGTGTGTGTGTGTGTGTGTGTGTGTGTGTGTGTGTCTGCATGTTTGTGTATGCAGGGGCATGACTGCAGCCACTGTTTTTTTGTGTGTGTGTGTGTGTGTGTGTGTGTGTGTGTGTGTGTGTGTGTGTGTGTGTGTGTGTGTGTGTGTGTGTGTGTGTGTGTGTGTGTGAACCCTGGAGTGGTTACCTGTAACAGTGCAGATTTGGATTCAGAGCTTGATAAGGAGACCATAATGAGATGGTGATTCATGCAGTTTTCTCATGTCCCTTATCTGAATTATATAATTGTGGTGTTACTGGGCAATATGGCATTACTTAAATAGCACCAATGTTGATATTTTTTATGGATTAAGGCCTCTGGGTTTGCATCATTGTATACAAAATGTCATATATGTATAAAAATGTAGAACTTTAAGGTATTTAAAATAGTGTAGACCTGGTATTGTTTTTCTAGTCAGTTTTTTTTATTATTCTTCTCTTCTGCTGTTGTTATACTTCTCTCCAGTTCCTGAAGACATGCAGAGGTTAGCTATAACAAATACAATAAAATATGCCTGAAAACTATCATCATCAAGTAACACAAAGAGCTACTAAATGTGTTTTAACCTCCGTTAATCCCATCAGAAATACATAAAAATCTTATCATGTAGTTAAATTGTTACAAAGTCTAGCAGATTCATATAACCAGTCATGAAAACAGGAGTCAAAATGTAGTTTCTTTAATAATAAAATCATCTGTAGCTCAAAAGGTGAAATTACTGTCAATGCCTCACCATGGTGGAATAATAAAATCTGAGCTGGAACTGACAAAAAAATCAGACTAGTGCATAAAGCACAGAATGCCTTAAGGTTTTAAATATTACATCAAGTCATACAGCTAGCTGAGCTATGGATAGGCTGGCTTGATCTAATTAGAAGGGAAGTGCTGACTGCAGCCATTATACACTGCTGAGTGATATTCTACAAGGTACAAAAACATATCCATACTAAGTCAGTTTGAAAATGACACCATGCCTTAAGGAAAGAGAAGAACACGTGGCATATCTGAAAACCTTTCAAAGGAAAACATGTCTTCAGAGATGTCAGCTTATCTGCCAAATCAATACCTAGCATGTCATCATTTTCCAAAATGTAGCTTGGCAGTAAAGAGGTGAAATATTTCTCTTTCTGCAAATCTCAAAACTTTAATAAAATACTTGATCTGATCTGTTTTACCATTCTGCGGGATATATTTTTCTGAAATTCTCAGTGATAATATTTAAGGATAAGCACTTCTTCTGTGAAAATATGCACTCCTCATAAATTCACTGTAATGATAACTGAAAAGTCATATTAATACACAATAATTGCTTGAATGCTCTTATTTTATGAAACTGTATTTTTGAGAAAACAGAATTTTATTGATAAAATAGAAAATTATGTCTTTTAATTTCACAAGTTTGCAGCTAAAGACCATTTCCTCAGTCAGACCTTTGTTCACGGGAACTGAATTACCAATTTATAGTATTACTGCTGCTCTAAAAGCCTGGACATTCTGGGGCTCAATCTTCATTACTACAAACAGTTGTTTTGTGTTACAATAACAAAGTTCCAACCACAAACAAATAAATCATTACTTTCACTATATAAATCTGTCAAACTACTTATTTTTCGACAATATTAGTTGTTTTTCATCACCTGTTTTCACTGCTACTGCTAAGTGATGAAAATGTGAGGAAGCCAGTCCATAACAATAGGGCATTGTCCTTTTTGCCTGCTCCTTTAATCACAGTGTAAGACAAATTTCCCCTGCAACTACTTTACTGTATTATAGGAACAGCAGAATGAATTTAAAAACATCAACATATGAACTACTACCAAACTCAACCATCATCATCATCTTCTTTCGGCTGTTCCCATTAGGGGTTGCCACAGCGAATCACCTGTTTCCATTTCTTCCTGTCCTCTGCATCTTGCTCTGTCACACCAACCACCTGCATGTCCTCTCTTACCACATCCATAAACCTTATCTTAGGCCGTCCTCTTTTCCTGTTACCTGGTAACTTCATCCTTAGCATCATTTTCCCAATATACTCAGCATCCCTCCTCAGCACATGTCCAAACCAACGTAATCTTGCCTCTCTGGCTTTGTCTCCAAACCTTCCAACCTGGGCTGACCCTCTAATATACTTATTCCTAATCCTGTCCAACCTCGTCACACCCAGTGCAAATCTTAACATCTTTAACTCTGCCACATCCAGCTCAAACTCCTGCCTTTTTGTCAATGCCACTGTCTCCAACCCATATAACATAGCTGGTCTCACTACCCTCTTGTAGACCTTCCCTTTCACTCTTACAGGTACTCATCTGTCACAAATCACTCCTGACACTCTTCTCCAGCCACTCCATCTTGCCTGTACTCTCTTCTTCACCTCTCTTCCACATTCACCGTTACTCTGAACTATTGACCCCAAGTATTTAAACTCATCCACCTTCGCCACCTCTACTCCTTGCATCCTCACCATTCCTCTATCCTCCCTCTCATTCACACACATATATTCTGTCTTAGTCCTGCTGACCTTCATTCCTCTTCTCTCTAGAGCATATCTCCATCTCTCCAGGGTCTCAACCATAATATTAGCAATTAGTATACATCCCTCTGAGAACTCAGAATTCTGGACAGCTTTCTCCATATGACATAATCTGCCTCCTGTTCTGGCCAGCTTGTCTGCCCTAAGCCGAGTGATGTTACCTAGTGACCTCTCAGCTACTGTGTAGCTCTCGCACAGTGTTACACATGTTCAACCACCTATCATAGCCCTGAGCAGTGGGCCCTGGAAAGTGACTAGGGGATAAAAGAGGGGGCAAGGCAAGTGACAGCAATCCCACACAACTACTACAGAAAAGGGAGGATGGGCATGATATTAGCTGTTCTACCGACCTGGCCTAAAGCCACACAAACCCTATTCAAATACCCTATGTTGATTAGCCACATGCATGCATAGTACAAAATACTTTGCTAGCAAAGTGCCTTTGTCCCTTTTACTTACTCCAATAACCATACCATCAGACAAATTGTCATTGTGACCACTTTATTGTATTATAACGGCAACAGACTGAACTGATAACCATCAACATATGAACTACTACCAAACTCATCCAACATATTTGTAATTGTTAATACCTCTGAGGCCATAGAATGCTCTGAAACCAATTTCTGAGGGAATGTTAGTATGGTTTTCATCTACCTCTAGCACCAACTCGCAGAACCTGATCATCTGGAATTGAGAAAAACAACCAGCTATCATACTGCATTTGCCTGGAAGGTACTTGGCAGAAAACAGTAAGCTGACTGTAAGACTGTGGAGAATTAGGAGCCTGAGGACAGATTGCACCTGGTGTGGGGGGGGGTCCCTAGATGTATTCTTGAACAACATGCTAACCACTGCCTGGTGATCAGAAAGAAATATCTCCTTTTGATTATGAAAACACTGCTGCCAGACTACAATAGCCACCCATATTTGAATCAGCTCTAGAAATGTGACATATCTGCATTTTTCTTTAGACCATGAGCTTGGCCAGAGCATGGGAAATCTACACCCATCTAAGTAGGCCCCATCCCATACCCTATGGCTGCATCTGCACATAGGTGCAGGGCCTCAAATGAGACCCAGTTGTCTGGTCAGAGGAAAACACCATTGTAACCACCTAAAACTATATGAAATAATCATGTCTGCTTTCCTCCTCCCTGATATTCTCACTAAATGATGTTTCATCTGCCCTCCTTTTAAAAGTTGGACAGTGATCTAAGGAATGTTCTGCCCACAGACGACTCTCAAAAAGAAAAATTAAGCAGCCACAAGAATTCTATTATTTCTCAAACCCAACTTTGTGAGCCTCCAGAAACACATCAATGGCCTGTCCCAACCACAGTAGTTTAGTCTCTAGCAATCCAAAAGATGAAGAAGAAGCCACTTTGATTTTCATCCCCATAAAAGAGGGATCTGAGTAGGCCCTCCATCTTGTCTGCAGCTAGTGGTACCCCTAGATCATGGCACAACTCCCAAAAATGTAACATGCCTTCTTTGGTGTGCTGCTCACCATTGTCCATAATCATAAAATCTTCTAAGCAACAAATTGCCTATTGATGGGGAATTCTTTTTCTGCTAGCTCCACTAGAAAGTAGTGCTGAAAGTCTCAAAGGTGTCACCAACCACTAGTCAGTTCATGGGTATAGCTTTGTCAAAATAAAATTGCCCTTTAATAGTCATGCTTAAGAGAAGTCTCTCTTTGTCACAAATGGGGAGTAAGCAAAAAGTGGGCTCTATATCCAGTTCAGCCATTCACTGGATCCTGAAATTACTTAATGGTGTCCATGCCTCATCCAATAATGCATAATACACACACATAATTTCCGTTGATGTAATCTTTAATAGATGACCCTTGTAGGAATGATAACTGATACATTATTCTGAATTCCCCAAACTTCTTTTTGGATACCAACCCCAAGAGAGAAGCATAGAAATGTTCAAACAGTAGGTACTGAAACAGGCTGAAATGAGTTTCCTCACCACTTTCTCCTTGCCCTTGACTAATTTCAGACTTCTACATAGCTTCCCTCCTGTGGAAGCCTTGGACCTGATGGAAAAAACAAGAAAAAAACTTGAATTAAAAATCTAGCAGCTTGCACAATAGGATAGTCATGTAATTCTTGCACCAGGATCGTCATCTTGATGGATAAGAGGGTACAACAACTGCTGGATATAGCCGTACAAGGAATGGGGGGGGGGGTTCAAAATCCATGAAAGGATGTCAGCCCTTTTTGGGAGTTCTGGTGTATTGAAGTGCTTCCTCCCCCAAAAATAATATTGGCCTGGGTTCTGCTCCTCCTTTTGACAACACTTAGGAGCATGGTTGCTTAAGCCATCATTACACATTTGCTATTATTGAATATCCAACATGCTTCCTCTTTGATCCTAGAATCCTTCCATCCACTGATGGTGGATGGTCAGACCTATCAATCATAACGCTGAACCACATATTTGTGTGCCACTCTTCCAAGTAACGAGCTTTGTGCACTGCCCTTATTTTCTAGAATTTCTGATCATACCAAATCCATACTGATCCATCTCTGACATGATTCTTCTCATGCCAGACACTCTACTGAACTAGCCCAAAGGTGTACCTAGTTCAGCCATACATGGTTTGTCCCCCCCCCCACGGTTGCATGCATGTGACAAAGTACGTTTGGTAGCAAAGTGCCTTTGTATACGGCAGCAAGCATAACTACAAATATGCTAGTTTGAACTGTATTAATTTTACAACAAAGAAGACTTGGGTGCATAAATAGCTGCCACTAGCTGAATAGAGCATGACTGAATGTACTATGATAAATAATCAGAGGCGTGCAAGTTCAAAGATATGATTTGTGGGATATAAGATGATGTACCACTATCAAAAACTTCTAGCATATTATTGTGAACAAGAATCCTATAACTCATAGGTTCATAGGTGTGCACTAGACTAATGGCCCTGAAGCCTTTACAAGCCTAGCCCATAAAATTACCCTGGCATCATGCTACCCGACCTTAGTTTCCAGTGCCTCTGTCGAGTAGAGCCACTGGAGTGATCCCCAGGGTGAATTTTCTATTTCCCATCCATTCATCAAGATTTCTCTTGAAAAGGGCCAGTGAGGTGCTCTGTTTTGACATGTATGGGAAGTCTATTCCATAGCATGGGCAGTCTCTGGGTTATGAACCTGTCCCTCCAGCACATTCTGTTGATTGTGGTAATGAGGTTGAGGTCTCTGGACCATGTGGTGCGGAGGGATTGGGATTTCTTTAGATATAGCATTTCTAACAGAGCTGGGTCAGACATGGCTTTATAAGACAAGCAGAGATCACCTCTAAGTAGGCGATATGAGACAGAGAATAGTTGGAGTTTTTGAGTCTGTCCATATAGGACAAGTGTTTAAAGCCTAGGATCCTCTTTGTGAGGTACTTTTGTGGCCTCTCCAGTTGTTGCAGGTGTCTAGTGAGGTACATGTCAAATAAGGCATTGTACTCGATGATTGGCCTAATGAGAGAAGAGTAGAGGGAGACAATGACCTCTTTCTTCCTGGATGCAAAACCCTTAGTAATGAGATGTGCCACATAGAAGGACTTTCTGACCACAGTGGCAGTGTGATGGTCAAAAGAGAGGTTGCTGTTAACCTGTGTTCCCAGATCTCTTAAAATGCCTTCTGTGTTCAGTGGACTACTATCGATGTGGTAGTTCATGGGAACTGGGTTTTTCGCAAAGGGGATGATGACACATTTTTGGCATTGAGCTTAAGGCCATGGTTCTGACACCAGATGTTGGTCTCAGTGAGGCCTTTCTGTAGGATGTCAACATCATCTGGGGAGTTAATAATGGCTCCCAACTTGCAATTGTCTGTGAACTTTGTCAGCCAGAGTCCCTTCATGTTGGACTGGACTTCTGAGAAGTAGATACCAAACAGGAGAGGACCCAGGACTGATCCCTCTGGGACTCCACTCATGACTGGTCAGCAGTCTGACTTGGAGTCTGCTACTTTCACACTGTGGGTTCTATCTGTGAGCCAGTTTGCAACCCACCTAGTGATATAGGGGTTTATGCCTAGCTTAGTGAGTTTTTCTACGATTCCTTAGTGGGGAATGGTATCAAAGGCCTTGGCCAGATCAAGGTAACCTGTATGAACTACCTTGCCTTCATCCACAACTCTGGTGACTGACTCAAAGAAGTCAACCAAGTTGAGAAGGCATGATCTACCCTTCACAAAGTCAAACTGTGTAGGATCCAAAGTTTGGCGATTCCCTATATCCTTGTTTATTAGGTCCATGATAATGCATTCCATAGCTTTGCATATCAGACTTGTCAGGCTAATGAGGTGATAGTTCACAGGGTCTGTAGTCACTCCTCCTTTGTGGAGAGGGATGAATATAGCAGTGTGCCATTTGGTAGGTACAAAGCCTGAGGTGAGGCTGTGATTGAACAGGGGACACAGGTGAGGTTCTAGTTCACTCTGTAGTTCATGCAGAACACAGCCAGGGATATTGGCAGGTCCCATAGAAGCTGTATTCTTGGCCTTGAAGTGCTGTTTTAACCTGTGCAGCAGTAATACTGGGTGCCTGGCAATTTACTGGTATTGTGAGTGGTCCTTTGGGGGGGAGAGAGGGGTAAAGTTGGCACTGAATCTGTCGACCAGTATATTGGCAATATCTGTTGGCTTGGTATAGGAGGTACCATTGTGCAGTAGCTCAGAGAAAATCTGGGTATTGCCATGGAGGTTCTTTACATAACTATAGAAGGCTTTGTGGTTGTCTTTACTATCTGCTGCAATTCCATTTTTCATAGCTAGCTTTAGAGGATTTGATGAGGGATCTCAACTTTTTGTTGAGGCTGATAAGGGAGTTTTTCCAGTCTTGGGACTTCACCTTATTCCACATCAGTTTTCTCCTTCTGTTGTAGAGTTTGTTTATGGCAGGAGACCACCTGATTGGCTTCCTTTTTTTAGGAGGAGAACGTCTTGGTTCTTTGGGTATGGCGAGATCCATGCATTTGTGGACATGTTCGTACAGTGCACTGGTGTATGATTTGGCAGTCATGCAGCTATTCTCCATTTGCATGGGTGCTGTGAAGTTAGCCACCTCTGTTCTTTGGTGCACAAATTTAGCTTTGGAAAAGTTTTTCATGGTGATTACCTTTACAGGTGGGGGTGGGGGTGGGATGTGTGTGTGTGTGTGTGTGTGTGTGTGTGTGTGTGTGTGTGTGTGTGTGTGTGTGTGTGTGTGTGTGTGTGCCTGAAGAAAAGCATGAAACATCAGACACTGATTACTATCTGTTTATGAAAGAAATGTCAGACAGCAGACACCCATCACAGATAGGCCTGGATGGTGGGAAATTGTCAAAGGGCACAGATCACCAACATGAGAGATGTAGTGACAATAGTGACCCAAATGACAATGAGAACCAATGGCTACCATGTCATGAAGGGTACATCTCCTGTTATAAGGGCATGGGTGAACAAGATCAAAAACCTGCACTATAACAAAGTCTGAGTTTCAACGTAACTATACCTTGCTTGTGGTATAACATTTGGAGGCGTTTTCTGATTTGGGTGACTACTAAAGGAGGCAGGTCAATGTAAGCTATGTATGTAGATATGTCTGGCATACTCTGAATATATACATATACACATACAAATATTTCAAGCACAGGCATTAATGCCCTTCTAGGCTGACAATATACCAAAACAGTTGTTCCCATAATAATAATTGTCCAGGATGTTATTTTAATATCTAAACTAGCAATTGTTTTAATATAATTTGATAGTCTATTTCATGCATTGGCTGCTCTCTAATTGCTACACTTCTCATTCCTACAGAATCTTCTATATAGGCTGTCTGATGATTCTCTACTACTTTTTGATAACCCCAAACATTCCCAGTGGTAGTTGTCTATAAATGCTCTACATACCTGAATAAAGTCAACTGTTAAATATCAGTATGAGACACTGTACAAGCTCAGATATTTTACTCTTTCATAATAACTTAAATTTACACATAGATTGATGCCCTTGGTATATTTCTGCTGTACTCTCTCCAGTTTGTTCATGCTTGTTTTTTTATAAGTTTTCCATATTATTATTCTAAAGTTTGGGTGCAAGTTAACTAACAATGACATTATCATTTCTGATTTCCTAGACTTTATAAATTGTTTTATAAAACTTGTAGTTCTATAACTATCATTAACCAATTTTGTTAATACAATTAGAAAAACTCAAGGCTGGATCTACTGATATATACATGTCCTTAAATGAATTTACATTTTCAATTACTGTGTGTTGTATTAAATATTCACCTTTCAGTTTATGTCTCCCAAATCTCATATGCTTAGTTTTTTATGTATTTATCAGCATATTATTCTCCTGTGCCTAAATTGTTAATTTAGTCAAGTTCTTTGGCAGATGTACCCTATCTGTAACACATGTAACCAGTTTACTCAATTTCAAGTAATCCACATACAAAATATAGAACACTTCAGATGAAAATGACTACTAAATGATACAATCTAAAGAAGTATGGGCCCAGACAGAGCCCTGTGGAGCACCCTTACTGTAACTAAGTTTTTTACCTGTCCAATTGCTGTATTGTGCTTGCATTGTCCTATTTGTAAGCCATGCAGCCATCCATCTTATCAAGAATACATCAATACATAATTGTTCTCATTTATTGATCAGTGGTTTGTGAATGACTCTACCTAACTCTGGAGTTAAATCTATATAAATTACATCACAGCACATGTTTTCATTTATAATTACTATGATATTGTTATAGAACATCATGGTACAGGTGGTAATAGATTTATTTTCAACATATGCATGCTGATATATGGTTTCAAGTCCCAACCTTTCTATTTCTGACAATAACTTATCTATTATTACCTTCTCCATTATTTTTCTACAACTTGTATGTAGACTTAAGGTTCTGTATGAGTCTGGGTCTGTCCTACTCCCCTTTCCCTTAAAAACAGGTTTAAATAAGTGCATGTCTCCAATCTTGAGGATCTTCCCCATATTTATACAATCTAGTACATAATAGAGATAATACTACTGTAAGTTTTTGCTGAAGTGTTCTCAGGTCATTGTTACTAATTCCATCTCTTCCCTGTGCTTTGCTTGGATCCAGTTTGCATAGTTCTTTTCCAATTTGATTTCAGTATCTGAGGTTACTTGGATGTCACTAGGACAACTTAAAACAAATTTAGAATCTACATACAGTTTAGAAATGTGTATGTCTTGACTCCTTCCACATCTTATATATCTATAACATGGTTTCCGATTATGCTCAATATCTTTATATACATTTTCTTGAAAATTGTCTTCATCTTGTCTCACATTGTGATACTTGTTTGCCCAGCTTGTTTATTTCAGTTTCCAAAGTTAAAGTCTGACCTGTTTTCTGTTTCTTATATTTTTGTCTCTCACCTTAATCAAGTATATTGTACTTATAGAAATGTATCCTCTTGATGTTGTGTGCCTAGATCCTGTTAAACTTTTTTTTTATTTGTTTGCATTCAAACTATTTCTCTTTCAAAACTTTCCACAATCCTTCTGCAGTTTTTCCACTGAACACCTCTTTCCAATTAGTTTTACATGGTGACTGATTTGCTTCCAGATATCTGTAATTAAAATTCTGTGCATTGGTTTAGATTTCAGTTTGACAGAATTATCTAGCTACAAATTACTGCACATCAACGATGGTAAAACTTGACATGAAGTAACAGTAATTTCTTTAGGAACACAATGGGCCTGATTTACAAACGCTTGCACGGAGTGCAAGAAGAGTGTAGGAGCTCACGGAGGCAACATGTCTGCCGTGTGATCCAGGTACAGCCAGCAGGGGCGTGCACGAGAGCTGCTAAAGCTACTCTTGCACGGACAACATCATGGTATGCAAATGACCTCATTTGCTGCTGAAAGCTATGCAAATGAGGTAAATTTGCAATCCAGGAAACACTAACCTGTCCGTGGAAGATTAGTGTTATCTGCAGAAATGTACTCCATTGGTAACGGAGTACAGTTCGGCAAATAGCTAAACAGAGCTATGACAGTTCCAAATAAAGGATGCATACAGTTGAGGAAGCATGTCAATGGCCAAATATAAGGCCATTGGCATTTATAAATGTTTAAAATTATTAAAATCTAACTTTTTGTTCCCCCAATCACCGATGTTTAAGCATAGCGCAGCACCGTGCAAACGTGCAGTGCTTTAAAAAACAAGAAAATAATTTAAAAATAGCCAAAAATAGCCATTTTCACTAAAAAGCTTATCCTGCCATGCAGGTCAATGGCAGGCTGAAGACAACATGGCCACTGAGTAGTGGTTGCTGAGGGGGGGAAGCTCAGTGCGAGAGATGCATTAGTAGGCAATCCTATGCAAATGAGGATAAAGTTAGTGAATCCCAATTTTCCCCAGCATGTGAGCCATGTCCCAAGAGTGTAAGTCTAGGAGTAAGTGAGTAGTAGAGTAGAATATAGGTAACATCATGAGGGGGTGTGTCAGAAAGGCTGTAAGCTTATTGGAGCACAGTGTCTTGTGTTTGCCCTGAGTTGCTCAGGATTGCAAGAGGCGTGTCTACAGTTGTCCTTTTTGAAAACCAGAAACCAAAGGTGTACTCCATGAATATATCTGAAATTTCTTGCAAACGTGTGCGCACATGTGAGCTCATTTGCGCGGCACCGCCCTGGGTGGAAACAGAAAGGGAAAAGGAAGGAAAAGAAGTAGTAGGAAGTTAACCAAGGAGAACTAGCAGAGCTGCCAGGTGAAATATATCAGAATCAGCCAATTACACAGGTAGCAGACTAGCCCAGCCCAGCACAGCACTTTAAACTCTGCAAACAGCATTCTTCCCTGTTTTTTTCCAAAGAACTCTGCAACACTGCAGTATACAAAGAGGGAAAGCTTAAAAATTTTAAAGTCAGACAAAATGTTAGAGGCTGATCTTGCTATCATAAACCAACATGTGCAAGGTGTTGAGGGTGGTGATGTTGTGAATGCTGCTGAGCAACCCACAGTGAGGAGATGGAGAAGAGTGTACAGACCCAGGGTAACCTACCAGGGGCTACAGGAGCTGGAGATAGTGGAGCACTATAGGGTGGACAGAGACCTCCTGCAGCAAATTGTTGAGCTGTGCCGGCCACACCTTACACATAGAACCAACAGAGGGGAACCCATCCCATTGGATACCAAGGTATGTGCTGGCCTAAGAATACTGGCTCTGTAGCTCAGGGGTTAGAGCACTGGTCTAGTAAACCAGGGGTCATGAGTTCAAATCTCATCAGAGCCTGTGTTTCCCTTCTTCTTTAGGGGGTGGGAGGTTGGCATAATGGTTAAGGTAGTTACCTTACAAACACAAGGTACAGGGTTTGACTCTCACATGGGATAACTGACTATGCTTAAAATGGCCCACAAGGGTAGTTAGCCTAGTACTAATCTATGAACTTATGAACCTATGAACTAGCTACAGGTAACTTCCAGAGACCAAATGGTGATATGATGAGGATTTCACAGGCATCAGCATCCAGGGTTCTGCACCAGTTCCTGGATGCCATGTCAGAACATGTTGGCATGTATATTTCCCCAATTCCCATGAGGCATTGGCCAGCAATATGCGTCTTTTCCACCAAATAGCAGAATACCCTGAGGTAGTGGGTGCAATAGACTGCACGCACATTCACATCAAAGCACCACCCAGTGAGCGGGGTAGGGTCTACATCAACCGCAAGGGCTTCCCCTCCATCAACTGCCAGGTCATGTGTGATGCCCAGGGCATAATAATGAATCTGTGTGCTGGCTGCCCTGGAAGTTATCACGATTCCCACATCTGGCATCTGACGCAGCTGTACCAGAGATTTGCCAGTGGGGACATCCCTGATGGTCATCTAGTGGGGGATGCTGGATACACACTGGAGCCATGTCTGATGACACCCATCAGAAATGCACATACACCCAAACAAGAACTCCATAATGAGGCACACGCACAAACAAGAAACATAATTGAGCGTGTGTTTGGGATGCTCAAGTCACGGTTCCGGTGCCTGGACACATCTGGTGGAGCCTTGCAGTACTCACCAACTACATGTACCCAAATTGTCATGGTATATGCCATGCTACACAATATGATCCTGCGGAAACAGTTGCAGCAGGAACAACATGGGGCAGGGACAAACAGCCCCCCACCATTGCCAAGGCCTGCACAGGCACAGCGTGACTCGGAGGAGGAACAACCTGAGCCTGCCCCAGTAGGCAGAAGGAGGCATGCCCAGTATGCCCTGGCCTTGGTAAAGAGGCAACGCATAGCACATACACTGACACAGTAGGAATCCTGGAAATGACACCTCTCTCTGACTCGCACATACAGTAAAAGGGATGCCTAACTTGACACTACCTGTTTCAAACATGTATAGGGCGTGTAATATGTGCATCTGACATAAGCAGCCCTGCAGCACCACCTGAGGCATCAGTCCCTATTTTAAGCAATATAAAGCATTGCTAAGCAAATTTTACCAGTATTGAGCATATTTAAATACAATTGCACGTAGCTGCGCACAGTGCTAACCAGCGCAACGTCGGGCAACGTTGGGCAATGTTGGGCAAAGTCGGGCAAAGTGAAGCAAAGTTGGGTAAACACGCTCACACCTGTTTTACTGTTCCTTAACCAGTCAGGTCTGCCCAGCAGGAAAATAAAAAGCAGCGCCAGGGCCCGAACTCAGGATACTGTGCACTATAGTCACAGTACTGAACCACTAAACCATGACAGCATTTAACTGGCACAGACACAACTTAAGTCACTCACACATACCAGTTGGGGGGGGGGGTCACATACCTAACAGTCACAGCCAGCAGGACAATTGTAGACAAACACAAACAAATGATGTATCCTGCCCTCTGAAGAGGCATATGAGTAACCTCCCCCCAGGCCTATGCAGACAGATAACAGCAGGCCGGGCAGTGTGATGTGGGTTGGGTAGGCTATGAAGTCACAAACTAATATGCGTGTAATTGGAAGCTAAGGTCTGTAGTACAGTGATATGCCTCAAGCCAGTATGATAGGCAACAGTACAGACTGAAATGGAGTACCTGACAGAGCAGTGCAGGCCTAGCAAATTTGTATAAGTGTCAGGTGTACCCCTCATCCTATGTACACCCACAGTAACAATCAGGTGTGCCCCACTAGGTAGAAATGTACAAATAATTGCTGTCCCCCCTGTATGTAGAAATGTTGATAGGTCTATGCAAATTGACTCATGGAAGCCCTGCAGGCACAGCATGCTTCCTGTCGATGTACAACACAAAGGTGAGTCCTGAAGTAAAAACCAACTTGATTTTTCACACACATATAGTATATATGCCCATAGTGGGCATGCTCACACACTTAAACAAATTTAGCAAATTTCAGTCAGCAACATACTGAAAGGTCATACTGGGCATGCTCACACACACAAACAAATGAAGCAAATGTCAGTCAACAACATACTGAAAGGTCATACTGGGCATGCTCACACACTTAGGCCATGTCTGAGTAAAGCAGTGAGCCACACATATCTGATAGTTGCAGTTCTTACTCCAAACACTTGTCACTATTCACCAATCCTGCCTTGTGTACACAGTGATATGAAAACAGACACATATAATATATTGGACCCCTGTCATAATCAAACTATGTACTACAAGTACTTAAGTTGTTCAATGAAAGTGAAAATGCAAAGAAGATCAATAAATCTCCGATCAGTATCATCAAGAAACAATGAGCACTCCTAACATTATCCAAGCCATGTTCTGGCAAAAATATTGCCAAAGAGTCCATAGAGAACCATGAAGCTTTTTTTCGCTATGTCATAAATATCAATGTAAACTCATATATGTTCTGAGTCAGTGCAAAGTGTAAATGAATACATGTACATGACTGACATTGCCAACATCTTGTCAGACAGGTTCATACATATTTACCCCCCTCTCACTGAAAAAAGGGCCCATTACCATACCTGGAGATTGTGAAAACCCAGAAATCACATATACAATGGTTAAACAGCTCTATCCAAACCTAAAAACATGGCGTCTATATGATGACATGGTTTCCCTGGCTGTGTCATATGTGAACTCCAAAACAAACAGACCCTGCACCTGAACAGTCTGTTGAGACTCACCCTCTGTACAGGATATGAAACTGCTGAATGTGTTACAGCAATGTTTGGCACACTCCACAAGTGTCGGTGCACAACAGACCATGGGAACTGTAGTCTTATAAGCCTATTAAGCCTGATCTGCAAGGCCATGGAGTCCATCATTATGGGACTCATAAACAGAGCTATTGGGAGCCTACAAACTCCCAACCCTACCCATTGCTGTTTGGTCAGGGGCAAATCATGGTTCCTAAACCTGCTAGACAGTTTTCAAGGCAGTCACCCAGGACATACATCAATGAAATGAGCTCCACATGGCCTACATAGACCTTGAAGAGTCCTTTTCCAACATCCCACACACATGTCATATCCACAAAATCAACAACCTGTGCATAAACACGTATGGCATCTGATGGATTGCCAACTGGGGCACAGATAGATCCCACAAGGTAAGATTTGCGGTCTCCTATTCAAGCTAGTAACAACTGCTGTCCCCCATGGCTCAGTCATGGGACCCCTCCTGTCTGGTGTATACTTTTCAGAAATACAGTCAAATACACGAGGGCTATGTTTAGCAAAATTTGTGGATGACTGCAAAAAAGTTGTCATAATCGATGTTTGGGACAACAGAGACATTCTTAAAAAGGGTCTCAGTCAGACAGATGTGGTGTAAAAATTATGGCCTTGAGCTACAGTCATACAAATACCACATAGGTGCCACCACCCTAAATATGGAGGTAATAATAAGGGATCTATGGACACATGTGGATAGTCATCTCTACTTCCAGAAACACATTCACAAAGTGGTTAGAAAATCATGCTATGTGTTCCCACAAATTGCCAAGGTCTTTGCATGTAGGTTAAAGGAGGTTCCCTCTACTCTACACATCAGAGAGTATCACGGCACACTTGCGATGAATCTGACTAGGCACCTTCAGCAGCTGGAAAGACCACTGAAGTACTTCAACAAGAGGATTACTGGCCTCAAACAGTTGCCCCGTGCAACAAAACTGAATTTAACTCAATCTGTACTCTGTTGCATGCTGTCTACTCAGGTGATCTCTGCCCAACAGACAGGTCCATGTCCAATGCAGAAATGATGCACATGCACTATCTGAAGTAAACCCAAGCTCACTGTGCCACATACTCTAGCGATATCATCATTACAACAATAAATAGAACATGTTGGAGGGATATATTACTAACTCACAGACTTTCCTTGCTTTGGAACAGGCTCTCAACCTACATTAAGCTGAGTCCCTAATTGACACTCTTCCAGAGGAGCCTTGATGAGTGTATGTGAAACTGAACTGTCACACCATGGATCACTTCATCAGCTCTACTACACAGAGGCCTAGGGAACTATATATATATATATATATATATATATATATATATATATATATATATATATATATATATATATATGTGTGTAGGGGGAACACAGTATAATAAGCCAAAGATGGATGGGCAGAGATGTGTGTAAGAGGGTGACCATGACAGGGAGCCATCCACGACTGTCCCACCCAGCACACATCCCAATGGCACAAAAGACATGAGGTGCACATCTCACCCACTGTACATAACAGACACCAGTATCTGTAAGCATTACAGTGTATGTGGTCCATGTGTCTGCTGTACAACATGACTGTACAATGAAGTACACATCTACTATCTGTAGACATGTACCTGTCATATAGGTTCATAGGTATGTAGTAGACTATCTTCACGAAGGCATATATTAGCCTAGGCAAGTTGTGCAGCTTTCACCACCCCATTGGGTAGTCTCCCAAGCCCTAGTTCTAATAGTTAGTCCCCTAAGCCCCTTTCTAGTGGGGCTGCTGATGTGATGCCTGGTGTGAATTGCCTGTTTCCCATCCACTCATCAATGTTCCTATTGAAGAATGTCAGCAAGGGGCTCTGTCTGATGTACACTGGGACTCTGTTCCA
The DNA here is from genome assembly GCF_019279795.1 of Protopterus annectens. Classification (NCBI taxonomy): domain Eukaryota; kingdom Metazoa; phylum Chordata; order Ceratodontiformes; family Protopteridae; genus Protopterus; species Protopterus annectens. The sequence goes on along the minus strand of NC_056725.1, from coordinate 1,657,633,774 downwards.
CAGTAAGGCAAGTGTCTGGGATGGTACTCTATCCCACCAACATGTTGTATTCATTGTTGTGATGAGGTTCATATCCCTGGAGTGTGTAGTGCGACTCAATTTTGTTATCCGTAGATGGAGCATGTTCAACAGTTATGTGTTGGACATGGCTCTGTATGTTAGGCAGAGTGTGCCTCTGAGTAGGTGGTACGCAACGGAGAACAGATTTAGTTTTACCAGTTGTGTTGCATAACACAACTGTTTGAGGCCAGTAATCCTCTTGGTACCTCTGTGGTCTCTATAGCTGCTGGATATGCTCAGTTGAGTACATCCAAAATGGTGCATTGTACTCAATGATGGGTCTGATGACTTAAGAGTAGAGGGCCACCACTACCTCTTTTATCCTGATGCAAACCCTTTGTTGATTAGGTGGGCCACATAGGATTTCCCAATCATGTTGGCAATATGGTTGTCAAAGGAAAGATGACTATCTACTTGTGTCCCCAGATCCCTTATTACCTTGTCAGTTTTAAGGGGGTAACACCTATGTGGTAGTTTGTGGGTACTTTGTTTTCACCAAAGGGGATTACTATGCATTCTTTCACATTGAGCTTGAGGCCATGATTCTGACACCACACATCTGTCTCATAGAGTCCCTTCTGGAGAATATTTGTGACATCCGGGGAATCTATTATGACAAACACTTTACAGTTCCCAGCAAACTTAGTCAACCACAACCCTCCTGTGTTGGCATGTACTTTTGAGAAGTCTATACCAAACAGGAGGGGCCCCAGGACTGAATCCTGGGGGACGCCAGTTGTTACTGGTGTAGAGTCTGACATGTAGCCAGCAACTCTTAATTTGTGGGATCTATCTGTGAGCCAGTTTGCAATCCATCTTGTGATGTTTGGATTCATGCCCAGGTTTGTGAGTTCATCTATGATACCTGACTGGGGAATGATGTCAAAGGCCTTAGCGAGGTATAGGTAGGCTGTGTGGAGCTCATTTCAATCATCTGTAGCCTGGGTAACTGTCTCAAAGAAATCCACCCAGTTCAGGAGGTGTGATCTGCATTTGACGAAGCCAAACTGGGTATGCTCAACTATGTGAAGGTTCCCAATGTCTTTATTGTTGACTTCCATTATGATTGGCTCCATTGCCTTGCAGATCAGACTTATCAGGTTCATAGAGCGTAATGCCAAGGGTCTTTTGTGGCCCCCACCCCTATAGAGTGGGAAAAATGTTGCTGTGCAACATTCTATGGGTACTTATCCTGTAGAGAGCATGTAGAGAGAGGTGGAGATATCCTTGATGAATATGGATAAATCCCCACCCTATGTGCTATGATCCAGGTTCTGATGCTGGAAGGTATGGAATGAGTAGTATCCTGGTAGTGCTGGTGTGATCTCTGGAGCCTTGAACTAGGTTTCTGTTACTGCACAGATATCAATATTCTCTATACTGAGAAGTGCCTAGAGTGTGTGCATCTGGAGGCTGAGACTTCTGGCAATGAGTAGCATTTAGCTCACTTTGTGGTTATTTGTGTTGGTTACGGGGTTTGGTTTGTCCTGAGTGATCAGAGTTCCACACCTGAAGTCAATGCCTCATTGGTCCGATCTGACCATAAGCTAATTACCCTACATATCCACATTCTGCCTCCACCCCCCCATTAAGGAAACCATGTTAAAAAATATCTCTAAAGACAACTTCATGATTCTTAAGACAGAAGTGGTGAACTTCAGGGCACCCATGCAGATGGACAATACAGTTACGACTACTGAATCCTACACAATTGCACTTTATAAGTACTTACATGAGTGCATGGATCATGCTATCCTAAACAGAACCAAGACTCTATCCTCCAAGAAAAGGAAGCCAATCTGGTGGTCCCCTGCCATAAACAAACTGCACAACAGAAGGAAGAAACTGTTGCAAAAGAGGGTAAAACCCATGAGTGGAGGAGCTCCCTGGTCAGCCTCAGTAAGAAGCTGCGATCCCTGATAAAATCCTCCAAAGCTAGTTATGAAAACAAAATCGCCACTGATTCTAAAGACAACCACAAAGCATTCTATAGCTATGTCAAGAATCACAATGGCAACACTCAGATCTGCTCTGAGTTACAGCACAATGGCACTAAATATATAGACTCAACTGATATTGCCAACATCCTGGCAGATAGGATCAGTGCTAACTTTACCCCCCTTTCACCCATGAAAGAGCCCATCTCTATACCAAAAGAATGCAAAGTTGTTGTCATCACGGCTGCACAGGTAAAAAACATTCTCCAAAGCCAGGAACATAGCATCCATGGGACCAGATAACATCCCAGACTGGGTTCTACATGAACTACAGAACAAACTGGCACCACACCTAAGTACCATGTTCAATCATAGCCTCACCTCTGGCTTTGTGCCTGCTGAATGGTGCACAGTGATGGTTATCCCACTACACAAGGGGGGAGCCACCACAGACCCCGGGAACTAGCGCCCCATTAGCCTGATGAGCCTGGTCTGCAAGGCCATGGAACGTATCATCATGGAACTTATAAACAAAGACATTGGCAATCTCCAAACTCTGGACTACAACCATTTTGGGTTTGTAAAAGGCAGATCATGTCTCCTAAACCTGATAGACTTCTTTGAAGCAGTCACCAAAGCCATAGACAAGGGTAAGGTGGTTCACACAGCCTATCTAGATCTTGCCAAGGCTTTCAACACCATCCCCCACTCTGGAATTATAGATAAACTCACTACACTAGGTGTAAATCCCTATGCCACAAGATGGGTTGCCAACTGGCTCACTGACAGAACCCACACTGTGAAAGTAGCAGACTCCAAGTCCGACTTCAGACCAGTGACAACTGGAGTACCACAGGGTTCAGTCCTGTGTCTTGTCCTGTTTGGTATCTACCTCCCTGAAGTACAGGCTATCACAGAAGGTCTTTGGCTAATGAAGTTCCCAGGTGACTGCAAACCAGGAGCCATAATTGAAACTACTAACGATGTGGACATCCTACAAAAGGGCTTCACTGAGACAGATACCTGGTGTCAAAGCCATGGCCTCAAGCTCAATGCCAAAAAGTGCATTGTCATCCCCTTTGGTAAAAACTCTGTACCCATGAACTGCAACATAGGCGGTAGTATACTTAACACTGAAAGTGTGATAAGAGACCTTGGGACACAGGTGGTCATTACACTCTCCTTTGATAATTACATCACCACAGTAGTCAGAAAATCCTTCTACATGGCACACCTCATCACAAAAGGTTTCTCATGCAGAAAAAAATGAGGTCATTGTTCCCCTCTACTCATCACTCATTAGATCCATTATAGAGTACAACGCCCCTTTTCGTATGTACCTCACAAGACATCTACAACAACTGGAAAGCCCGCAGAAGTACCTCACAGAGGATTAGCGGCCTAAAATACATGCCCTATGCAGACCGTCTCAAAACACTCCAGCTTTACTCTGTCGCATATCGCCTACTCAGAGGTGATCTCTGCCTAACATACAAAGCTATGTCAAACACAGAGCTGTTGGACATGCTCCACTTAAAGAAATCCCAATCTCTCTGAGCTTTGGCCCCAAAACTCAGACCAAAATACAAAAGGAGGGGGTGTATCCATTTTCATAAAGGATACCCACATCTCCAGGTTAGTGGCACAGCATGTGGCCTCGGAGACCATCCAAGTGCAACTAACAGTGGGCAAAGCTGCTTATCAGATCGTAGCCTGCTACAGATCACCTACCTTGTCTCAGGACCCTCGCTCAGCATTCCTGAGAACACTGGAAAATATAAAGATCCTACCAAGCACCATGATATTAGGAGATTTCAACTACCCAAACATTGACTGGGAGAATTACTCAAGTACAAACTCTTTTGCCCAATGCTTCCTAGAGTTTATAAACTCAAATGCCCTGGAACAGCTGGTCACCATGCCCACTAGAGGTGACAACATACTGGACCTGATCATTACCAACATGGGGGATCAGTGTTCCACACCAGAGGTAAACCCCTCGCTGGTAAGATCAGATCATAAAGTAGTCACACTGCACATCCACATCCCAAACCCACCCCCAGTCAAGAAAAACACTGTGAAAAACTTTTCAAAAGCAAACTTCACACTTCTCAAGACCGAAGTGGAAAGTTTCAAAGCCCTCTTACTACAGGATAATGCTATCCAATCCACAGAATCCTTTACAAGTGCATTATGTGAGCATCTACAGGGATGCATGGATTGAGCCATGCCAAGTAAAACCAAGACTCACTCCTCCAAAAAGAGAAAACCAGTCTGGTGGTCCTTGGCCATAAATAAGCTATACAACAGAAGGAGGAAACTACTACATGATAGAGCAAAATTCCAAAAAGGAAAGGCATCACTGATCATTATTAGCAAGAAACTACGATTGCTCATAAAATCATCCAAGGCCAGTTTCTAAAGAAAAATTGCCAAGGAATCTAAAGATAACCACAAAGCCTTCTTTAGCTATATCAAACATTTAGGTGGCAACTCTCAGATATGCTTTGAGCTACTGCAAAATGGCAAAAGATACAATGAACCAACTGACATTGCCATCATCCTGGTGGACAAGTTTAGTGCAAACTTCACCCCCCCCCTCACTCCCAAAAGGGCCTGTGTCCATCCCAGAAGAATGCAGAGCCCCAGACATCATGGACATGCAGGTAAAAACAGCCCTCTCCAAAGCTAAGAACACAGCATCAATGGGACTGGATGGTGTCCCAGGCTGCGTCTTACACGAGCTCCAAAAGGAACTAAACAAACACTCACCTAAATTCACTGTTTAGACTCAGCCTTACCACAGGCTATGTACCCAAAGAATGGCATACAGCAACAGTCAACCCACTCCACAAAGGTGGTGCCACAACAGAACCTGGGAACTATCACCCTATAAATCTGACCAGCCTGGTCTGCAAAGCTATGGAGCGAATTATCATGGAACTCATAAACAGAGACATTGGGAACCTCCAGACACTGGACCCTACCCAATTCAGCTTTGTTAAAGGCAGATCCTGCCTCCTAAACCTAGTTGACTTCTTTAAAAAAGTTACCAAGGCCATAGATGAAGGGAAGGTAGTCCACACAGCCTACCTGGAGCTCACTAAGGCCTTCGACACCATTCCCCACTCTGGCATCATAGACAAGCTTACCAGCTTGAACATTAACCCCTATGTCACGAGATGGGTGACCAACTGGCTCACGGATAGAACACACATGGTCAGAGTTGCGGGTGCCATGTCCGACTCTAAACCAGTCACAAGTGGCATCACACAGGTCTCGGTCCTGGGACCCCTCCTGTTCAATATATACTTCTCTGAGGTACAGGCAAGCATGGGAGGACTATGGCTGATCAAGTTCACAGATGACTGCAAACTGGGGGCCATAATTGACTCTCTGGCTGACACAGACATCCTCCAGAAGGGTCTTACAGAGACAGATACCTGGTGTCAAAACCATGGCCTCAAGCTGAATGCCAAAAAATGCATAGTCATCCCCTTTGGAAAAAACAAAGTGCCCACAAATTACCACATAGGTGGTAATCCACTAGGTACGGAAAATGTAATTAGGGATCTGGGGACCTAGGTAGATAGTAACCTCTCCTTTGATAATCACAATGCCAAAGTGGTTAGATATTCCTTCTATGTAGCCCACCTAATCACAAAAGGGTTCACCTCTAGATCAAGAGAGGTCATTGTGCCCCTCTACTCATCACTCATTAGGCCCATAATAGAGTACAATGCCCCATTTGGTATGTACCTTAACTGGCACATGCAACAGCTGGTAAAACCACAGAAATACCTCACCAAGAGGATCATGGGCCACAAAGAGATGCCCTATGCAGCTCGACTAAAGAAACTCCAGCTCTACTTGGTTGCTTACTGCCTGCTCAGAAGTGATATATGCCTGATGTATAAGGCCATGTCCAACCCAGAATTAATGGACATGCTCCACCTCAAGAAAAACAAATCTCTTAGAGCCACACACTCCAGTGAATTAAACCTCAGCAAAGCAATAAACAGGACATGCTGGAGGGATAGCTTCCTGCCCCAGAGACTTCCCTCGCTCTGGAATAAAATCCCAGTTGAAGTTAGGCAGAGCCCCTCACAGACTCTCTTCAAGAGGAATCTTGACGAGTGGATAGGAAATTGTAAATTTACCCCTTGGGATCACTTCAGTGGCCCTGCTAGACAGAGGCCCAGGAAACTAATTTAAAAGGGAGGCGAAAGCCAACACATTCTGGCTAGGCTTATAAATGCCCTTGGGCAGATAGCCTAGTACCTATCTATGAACCTATGAACCTACACGTTCTAGGGACCTAAACCTTGTCACCACAATAAACAGAACATGCCGGAGGGATAGATTCCAGTCCCAGAGACTTCACATACTCCAGAATAAACTACCTATCTATATCAAACAAAGCTCCTCATTAGCACTTTTCAAGAAAAATCTTGATGATTGGATGGGAAATAGGAAATTCACCCTGGTGATCACTTCTGTGTCTCTACTCGACAGTGGCACAGGAAAATAAATTTTTTGGGTGGCAAAAGCCAGGGTACCATTTTGGCTGGGCTTGTATAGGCCCCATGGCCGATAGCCTAGTACCTACCTATGAACCTATGAACCTTTGAGCCTTGCCTAAAAATGGTAATATGGGGACAGCAATAGCCTTGTCCAGTATTCAGAAGCATAGGGGCAACAGGTGCAAACCATCTGAAGCGAAGCAACAAGGCTTGTCTATCATGTCATCACAGGCAGACAGAGACTGGATCCCCTTTGAATGACACCAGAAGTTCAGCCAGTTGTTGAAGTTTATCATCTTTCTGTTATAGTGCAGTATCATGTAGGTTTAGGTAAGATGCTACTCAAGGTTTGACCCTGTGTGTGCCAGCATGTGGTGCATCAACCCATATATGATATGGTCATGGTCTATGCATAAAATACACTCACAATGCACCTACTATGATAAGCCTGCTGAGGTTAGCAAATGTGAAAAAAAAACCTTTGTGCAGACTGTCAGCAAGTAATGTCTGCATTGCACCCTGTAACTCCATATTGCTTGCTGAAGTGTAAAGATGTACTTAGTTTGGATCAAGAACACCGCACTTGCCAACTGTGTGTGTGTGTGTGTGTGTGTGTGTGTGTGTGTGTGTGTGTGTGTGTGTGTGTGTGTGTGTGTGTGTGTGCGCATGTGTGTGTGTGTCTGTCTCTCCCTGGGGAGAGAGCAACCTTTTTGGAGACTACTCACACCCCTTAAAAGTGGTATACTCATCTTTGTCAAGTCTCATGATGTCACCATCCTACAAATATACCTGTGGAAACATAATATCCTCAGTAATGTGTATAGTGTGTCGTGTAAATGCGTACTGCTGTAATATCATAATGTAGTTAGGTAGGGGTTTGAATCCTGCACTTGCTAACTGTGTGTGTGTCTGTTCCTCCCTGGGGAAAAAGCAACCTATTTGGAGAATACTCACACTCCTTAAAAGTGGTATACTCATCTTTGTCAAGTCTCATGATGTCACCATCCTACAAATATACCTGTGGAAAGGTAAAATCCCAGTAATGTGTATAGCGCGTTGTGAAAATGCGTACTGTTGTAGTATCATACTGTAGTTAGGTAGGGGTTTGAATATTGCACTTGCTAACTGTGTGTGTGCCCCCTTGGGGTGAAGTATCCTTTTTGGAGACTACTCACACCCCTTAAAAGTGGTATACTCATCTTTGTCAAGTCTGATGATGTCACCATCCTACAAATATACCTGTGGAAAGATGAAATCATAGTAATGTGTATAGCGTGTCATGTAAATACATACTACTGTAGTATCATAATGTAGTTAGGTAGGGGTTTAAATCCTGCACTTGCCAAGTGTGTGTGTCTCCCTGGGGAAGTGCAACCTTTTTGGGGACTACTCACACACCTTAAAAGTGGTATACTCATCTTTGTCAAGTCTGATGATGTCACCATCCTACAAATATACCTGTGGAAAAATAAAACCCTACTAATGTGTATAGCGCATCGTGTAAATGTGTATGCTGCATTATCATAATGTAGGTAGGTAGGAGTTTAAATCCTGCACTTGCTAACTGTGAGTGTGTGTGCCCCCCCTGGGGAGGAGCAACCTTTTTGGAGACTGCTCACTCCCCATTAAAAGTGGTATACTCATCTTTGTCAAGTCTGATGATGTCACCATCCTACAAATAGACCTGTGGAAAAGTGAAATCCCAGTAATGTGTATAGCGCATAGTGCTGTAGTATCATAAATGAATATTGCACTTGCTGACTGTGTGTGTGTCTGCGCTCCAGGTGTGTGACACTGTTGGCCAATGTGGAGTGGGTTTCGATTTTTCTAGTGTATGACATATCACAATGACAACTGTATGTGCATTACACATGTAAGGTAGCTGTGGGGCAAATCCATATACATACATGTCACCTCAAGTATTTCATAGGTTATACTTTGCTTTCTCCATGAACGCATGTGTTATCTTTGCCAGAGTGTGCTGGCGCCTTCCAGACCTTAGGTCACTTCTGTATGCTTGTGACAAGCTTAGCCACTGCAGTGATCCCTGGGCTATGTCTTCCGTTTTACATCCATTCATCACGGTTTCTATTGAAGAGTGTGAGTGAGGGTTCATGCTTGAGGTATATTTGAAACCTGTTCCAAAGCAAGCAAAGTCTGGCAAAGATGACTAATCATTATAGGTGTGCAACAACCTCTGTGGATCTGCATGCAAACCCTTTATTGCTTATGTGCTCCACAGAGGGATTTCCAAAACCCTTTGGTAATGTGATTATCAAAGGAGAGATGACTTAACACATGGCTCTGTGTATACATTAGTACCTGTTACACATTTTGGGGGCTACTACCTATGTGGTACTCTGTGGATACTTTGTTTTCTAAAAGTGGATAACTATGCTTTCTTAGGCTTATAGCTTTACAGCATGAGTTTGACACCAGGTATATGTCTGTATGATACCCTTTTGGAGGATGTGTGTGTCATCTGGAGAATAAAGTATAGACCATAGTATGCATTGTCATCAAACGTGGGCAGACATATCCCTACTGTGTTTGCTTGTACCTAAGAAAGCTATATGCCAAACAGGAGTGGTCCCAGGACTGAGTGCAGGTGGATACCACTTGTTACTGGCATAGAATAGTACATGGAGGCTGCAAATGTTACTGTGTGTCCTACGTCTGTGCATCAGTTGTCAAGCCATCATCTAACAATTGTTTATGGTCAGTTTGTTGAGGTTATGTATAATACCAGTATGTGGGATGGGTATGAATTGCTGGTGAGCTATAGCTTGGCTGTGTTGACCTCCCCTCCCTCACCTATACCGTTGTTGACTGGATTGAAGTCTACTAGGTGTAGGAGCCATGATGTGGCCTTTAGAGATAGTGGGTATGGTGCAGTGTTTGCAGGTTAATAATGTCTCTGTTAATGAGTTCCATAATGCTGTGCTCCATAGCCTTCCAGATAACATTGGTCTGGCTTATAGGGTGAGAGTGTTGTAGTTCTACCCTTAATCAATTTATGTTAACATTTGCACTGGGTGTGATGAGGGTGGACAGGTTTAAGAATAAGTATATTAGAGGGTCAGGCCAGGTTTGAAGGTTAGTAGACCATGCCAGATAGACAGGATTAAGTTGGTTTGTACATGTGCTGAGGAGGGATGCAGAGTATATTATGAAATAGATACTAAGGATGAAGCCACCAGGTAACAGGAAAAGAGGAATGCCTAAGATGAGGTTTATGGCTGTGGTGAGAGAGGACATGCAGGTGGATGGTGTGATAGTGCAAGATGCAGAGGCCAGGAAGAAATTATGTACTGTGGTGACCCCTAATGGGAGCATCCGAAAGGAGAAGAAGAAGAAGACTGTGAACACCATTACAGTGTGTCATTCCACAAGTATTTACCTGTATAGAGGCTGCATCTGGACAGAGAGTTTAGGTGAGTGGTGATTTCATATATCAGCTTGTGTATGACACAGCCAGGGACACTGTCCAGTACCATTGCCACTGTGGTGTGTACTTTGTTAAAGAGATGTTTTAACTAGAGTGTCTGTGAATCATCAGGTTTTACATTCTTCAGGTCTGGAAATGTGGCCCTTGTGTAATGACAGGGTGGTGAAATCCGCATTCAAACTGTCTGACAAGGAATTGGTAATGTCAGTCAGATAAGTGTACTTTGTGACCATTTACATTAACTGTGACCAGATCTGAGATTTCCTCTGTAGATTATGAACACTGAAGAAAGCTTTAGCATTGTCTTTGGAATCCTTGCCATTTTATATTTTGAAGCTTGCCTTGTATGTTTATTGAGGGATTGTATTTTCCCAATGATACTGACCAGAGAGGTTATCCCTTCTTGGTATGTAACTCTTTTGGTACAACTTGACACCTTCTAGTATATATTTAGTTTATGGCAGGGGTCCGTGAGACTAATGCACTTTTACTGTATAAATGAGAATTTCTTGTGTTTGTGATAGCACTGTCCATGCAACCCTGTAGGTGAACAGTGTGCATTAATAAAGGATTATGCAGCTGGGACAGTGTTAACTTTAGTAATGCAAGCCAATGACAGATAACAACAACAGCATCACCCACAGCACAGTGTCAACCCATGTCTTACGCACACATGTGTACTCAAGTTCCAAAATGTGTGTAATACAATGCATACTGGCCACCAATAGAAAGTATGGAGTGTTAACACTGGCCAATACAGGGCATGTCACCCTGCCCATGTGTCCAATATGTACGTACATGCAGACAGTGCACCTCCATCATGTTAACAAATGTACACCTGCAGACCTGTGCTGCACACACCCCACACATACTCTCCACTGTATAACACATGCTGACACAACTACATACATCAGCCAAGTGGCACATGAGCAAACAAAACACAATTGGAATAAACACTGGTGGAAACAATACAACATTGCTAATTACAACTTTAATGCATCATGCCTGCTCAGCTACACCTTCAAGGATATCTTTAAACTTTACTGCTGACAACATGATACACATTCAACCATTGCTGTACTTTATTAAAGTCACCCTGTGCATCAGCACCATGTTAGCCTGTTCCTGCATCAATGTTACAGATGTCAGGAGGTGACACAGGTTTCAGCATATGCACCGGGTGTGTTGTTGGTTTGCCAGAGGTCTACACTGAGCCATACAATTAACATGTGTGTGTGTGAGTGTGTGTGTGAGGGCCATGAGTACTGTTATGGGCCAGTGTTAATGTAATGTGTGCAGGTATGTGTTTGCCCTAGGTTTCTGGTTTATGTGTGTGTGTCTGCATGCACACAGTTCCACCATGTGGCTGCCATATATGGGGATTTGTGAGACAGCTACAGACTGTACCTGGCAGGCTTTACAGATCACCATCTCTGGCCACAGATACGGAACCTGTGCCTGGCAGGGGTGCTACAGACAGTATCAGGTACTAATCCAGACTGGATACTATCCGAAGAGGTTGACATATGTCCATTGGATCCAGGTCCCTGCTGGGACTGGCCAGAGTCATGTGCACGTGGTCTTCTAGGATGGTCTATGGACAGCCCCCCCAACATTGCTGGGGCTGGTACTGGCACTACGGGAGTGGCTGTGACTTGCTGGGTGTCCACTGTGACCTCCAGCTGCTGATGTTGCTGGCATACATCCATGTCGATATCTCAACTATCCCGCACTGTCCTGACACATGGACATGACATTGTGGAGGACATCCAATGTCTCACCCCAACGTCTATCAATGACCTCAGTGTAATTATGTATGGCACCTGCTAGGTCACAGATACTGTCATTTAGAGAGGTGTTATGAGCCCTCTGTGACCTTAGTCCCTGTCTGGTGTACTGCTCCGTTCGTGTCTGTGCCTCCATGACAGCCTGGAACATGCGTCTGGTAGAAAGAGGTGTGGCACGTCTGCCAGGGGCATGATGATCAGCAGTGCTCTGATAAGAACCCCTGGGCATCTGCCTATGTGGTACCATTCCAGACATCCGGCTATGGCTACTGTGTCCTGATACATGTGCCATAGATACCACACTGTCCTGGCCAGTGCCAACCGTACACTGTCCCTCAGCTAAGGGCAATGGTGATGATGGATGTACAGGCAGCATGACTGTGTGCATGGATGGGGTGGAGACTTGTGTACTGTTGATTGGGTGGCCCAACAACAGACCCTAACAAACCTGCCTGTGCCTCAACACACCTATCCACATGATCAATGTCTGTCTCAGTGACATCAGGTTCCCTGCTGTACTGAGCCAGCCCCACCTCGGCACCTATGAGAGGAAAACAGGAATCACACTTTAAGACCCGAGTATGATGTCAGACCACATGCACACATGTGCACATGCACACATGCACACCTGCGCACATGCACACATGCGCACATGCACACATGCACACATGTGCACATGCAAACACACAAAAATACACTCCTCCCTAAAGCAGACACACGCAACACCAGCAATCTTAGAACATACACAATAGCAGGTGATGGTGGGGTACAGTATCACAAGCAAAACAGTCATATCACACATATCAGATGCAGGACATGTGTTGCTCAACAGCATGCAGTGCAAGTCTAGACATTCCTTGTTACTAGCAGTATGCATGGCTTTGATGCATGTGTTTTGTTATTAGGTGATGGGCCTCCTCCTGGAACATAATGCATACATGGACACAACATTGCTGTGCAGGTATTCAAAACTCTGTAATGTACTGTGCACCATAACAAATAGGTGTACATACCATGGCTGGATGTGTATCTGTGTGTCAGATAGGTACCCAATGCTGATTACAGCCTCTGTGTCTTTAGTAAATAATTGTAGACACATTTTTAGCACATGCATGATGAGTATTCACACAACATCATCAGTGGTGCATGGATAATTGATGGAATACCATTCAGCCACATACCCAATGTTCAGTACTTATGGAGAGTGTATATCATATTGTGGACATGCCAGTGTCATCCATGACATGGCATGCTAAAACACAACTGCATATTTAAACACTACACGTACCCAATGTGTGTCATATGACCTAGCCACTCAATAGCATCACAAGACATATATGTGTTAGTTGTGCAAATGGTGAATGGTATGCATATTGTTTAGAGGTGCATATGTGTGCACACATGCAACATTAAGGTGTATAGCAAGGTGTATAGCAATGAAAGCTATGTGTAGTACTGTGGTTACAATACCTGGATGGGGTATAGTACCATAGGCCATCATCATGAAGCATCATGTGGTCACTCAAGGCTACAAATGATTCCTAAACCAGCAATACTCATGCTGTACCAGAACTGTACTACCTTGGCTACATTCACAATTTCAAACCAGTTGTTACATGAGTTTGTAAGGAGGCCAATAAGGAGCATTCCCTGACATGAATGTGTAGTGTGTTGCAGAGTGTTTAAATGCCCAATGATAGGCCTCTACCCCTCAGGTATATTATATGTAATGTGTGGATGCGATTTTGGATACTGGAGTGTGTCCTTATAGAGGGTTTGGGAATCCTTTATGTGTAGCATGTTCAAATGCTCTGTGTATGACATAGATGTCTATGTTATGTGCATGTTGAGTATCAACTGTGCCTATCCAATGATCATTACAGTCTAGCCACATGTTTTGAGGTGGTCTGGGTATTGCATGTGTTTGAGGCAGCTAATCACATTAGTGAGATGTGCATGGTCTTACACCAAACATGCACAGCATGCATTATGGGTAGGTGTGTTACATGTGTACATGGCCTACAGATTAACTATGACATGCACTTTTTATTTACAATAATAAATGTAGAACACACTCACCAGCATCTGTCCACTGCCTTGATGTCATCCCAGAGGGACCTACATAGAGATGAGACAGTTTGTTAGTGGCCACAACTGTGGCATTGCTACTGTGTGTTTGCAATCTTACAGTACAACAACAGTTTACATTTACAGGGCTACAGATTATCTTCCAAATGATCAGTATTGCACAACAACAGGCTCCACATCTTTTAATGACACACTCCATATCTGACATATGCATGATCTACCAATACAGATAACAGTAGTCTACAGATATGCCATGTTACCTGCATGCTCCATGTGTGCTTGCTGGGTGGCTCCAACCTCCATCATGGTATATGTCTGCTGCTGTTGTTGTTGGGCAGGTGCCACCAGGCTCAGGAGCAGCTCCTCCACTCTGGTGAGGGGGGGGGGTGGATATTAACACCACCTCCTGTTGCAAGCTGTTGTCTCCACACATCAGCAGCATGCTGACGGACATGTCTGAGAAGATCACTGCAGAGGTGGCGTACCTGCTCATATGTCCGGTTATGCAGGCCTACTTCATTTACCCTGTGGACAACATCTTGCCACATTGCAGTATGCTCCTGCTGGTCCTGGCTGGTTCGTGAGAACATGAAACTGTAATGCTGAATCATATTGGTAGTAATTATGTCATCTTCAGCACTACTGTAAGTGCAGTTCCTGTAATGTGCCATGATCCCTGGAAGACATAAATACGAAAATATGTCTGAGCAAGTCATATGGCACATTTAACATTATACAGTACAGATATCACTGAATTGCCGTATATAGCAACCTATTAGATAACCAAGAGTGAAACACTTTAACTGCCACTTATCACTGCTCACCCCACAACTGCTTGGAAGTGCCTGGCTCACTCTCAATCTAATGGACCATGTCCTGCACAGCAACACAATAAAATCACTATATAAGACTATACAAGAGTACCTGGCACACTGTATACAACACAATGCACCACCTAGCCACAGCAGATATACATCAAGCTGATGTGTAAAAAAATATATCATCCATCACAATGAATGTAAGGTCCAGTAAATGTATTATTATTATAACACACTACTTGTTAATGGCAAACCCGTGTCCAAAATATGTGCACAATTGGAAATATAGGTTGCATACTGCTGTAGTACACTATGAATGTTTCTAGATATGCAGTTATATGTTTTACCACACATATGTCAAAGGACATGTTACAGACATACCCACACACACATCAGACATAATTACAGGACACAAAGGTATGACAACCCAGATAAGCTTTCAGTGTGTACTATACAGTACTGTGTGTCAGTACTTACACAACCTTAATCTTGAGAAATGTAATCTGTGATGAATACAGTGACCACACAAAACAGTGGATGCAAGCAATGTGGACATACACCATACTTTGCTGTATAGGCCCAGAGCTTCAAGTAGTACTACAGTACACACAGGATTTGGATTCAACATCAGTACCAATCAATAATTATAGATGTAGTGCTTTAGCCTCCAATGACACACCCTAGTTAAAACCAAGGGACATAATCACACTGAATGCAATAGCACTTTTTCTGCCTAGCAACAGAATACACAGCTTTTTCTAGGATCAAAGCAAGGACCCATAATACCATGACATAAAGAGTTTCCCACTAAGCTATCCCACAGATACATATCTTCGATGTATTCACAAACACCTTGACCATCACAGTCAGTTATCACTACAGAGAATCTATTGCAACAAGTAGATGTAGGTGTGTATGAGTATATATAACTATATATATATATATATATATATATATATATATATATATATACACACATATACACATCCATTGGTGTACATATATATGTAGGCACATATACATTTCACCTTTCATAGTGAGAATATCAATTATACAAAGGATGTGAGGTGTACAGTAATGTAAAGAAATCGCACAGTCTTGGAATAAATGCATTGAAGGTGTTCACGGCCCAGGTAGCTTTAGCAGGCCTCACTGGCTTCAACATTGCAAACTAAACAAACCACCCACAGTGTTTAATCACCACATGTCATATATCAGCACTGCATGCTGTCTTGTTTGTCACACACTAAAACCTACATACAAATATGCGCATACTAACCTTCACCATCATATATATCTCCACCCTTTACAAACAGTTGCAATATGTCTCCTGCTCTATGCACATATACAGATTTGAATATATATGACACATATATATTTCTCTGTATGTGTGTGGCATACACACACAAGGTCCACACTGTTGTAAGTCCCTGGACCTCACAGCTGAACTGTTGGGCCTTGCTGCAATACAAACAGGTGTCACATATGAACACACACTAACATTAGGGGGTATATATGGCTACAAATGCTAGATAAGCATACTAGACTGCTACAGCAGTTGCCAATGCTAAGCTACACTTTAATATGACTATCATGCATGTGTTGTTTTGTCACACCCATGTTTATATAATGTCAGCGCTAATCCCCCAACAGCCATTAGCCACACTACTGTACAGAACACAGATAACATGGATCAGATCTTTGACATTTAATGCTGAGCTACACATTTCATAGGTATCTCCCACTGCCCACAGACACACACTGTATTGTCCATAGCAGTAGTTAAGCAGAACATCTATGCATAAAGAAGTACTGCTGCCACATATGAATGTTTCACATTATGTAGACTATTCTTCAACAACATCTACTACATGCCAGTAAATACATATGTGTCACATACCTTTCCTTTGAATGATTTGGTAATATTTCTTTTTCTTTTTCCTTTTATGTGTCTCTCTCTCTCTCTCTCTCTGTCAGTCTCTGCAATAGAGTGATTGAGTTTGTTGGCAGAGATTGCAGCCTGCTTTTGTAGGTATTTGCACATGAGCATGTGATGGCCTCTGAACCAGTTAGTGTCCACCACTTGCTAACTGCATGCAGCCTGCTTTGTAGTAATTGCAGTAATCACTATCTTAGCAACCCAGTACTATAAATTGCTAACTCAGGTAGGCGTGACCCTTTCAGCTTTCCAAGATGGAGATCATCCTTGTTTGCTGTGGACATCATTGTTTAAGACAGAAGGTTGGTATAGTTCTTATATCAGAAGTGAGGGGTGTAGCCAGAGATTTACATTTTGTACTCAGACCTAATGTTGCTGCTTCCAGTACCCACTTGTCAGTGGAGAAATGTACTCACCCCTCAAAATGCTACCCCAAGATACATTGAAAGATGTACTTTATTTTCAACTTTTACAATTAACTGCCATACAAAGCTAGTTATTGAGATGTATTCCTTTGGCACAAGAATTGTTTGTGAACTGCTATACTGTGAACATTCATTTACTCAGTTCTAAACAGTTTGTGCTTTTTTAGTGTTGACATCAGCACAATCCGCTCAGAAAAACTGGACACATGTCAGTACTATGCGTATGCTTACCTACATCCTTGGTAGACCCTGCACGCACAGGTATATTCTACATTTGGGTAGGGGTGCAGAAGTACAGAGAGCGTAAGTATTATTGTGTGGATTTTATCTTGCTGGACATACAGGGTTTCTGTGTACATGTTAGTTTACCAAGGCAAGTAGTCTGTCTGCATAACTCCCAACTGTGGACCTATCCACATGGTAGCCAGAAAATAGCCTGTTATTTTTGTCTGTGCACCACACAGGTATTTTCAGCAATAGAGCAATGGCATTGTTACAGTTGGTTGCTACCAGTACATGGCTACATCCATTTGTATTTCAGTGAGATATTACCCCTATTTATTGTAAATATTACATAACTCATTATAGCAAAAAAAAAAAAAAAAACATTTTGTGTATTATCTACCATGGTTCAAAACTACCTTTTATACACTTTATGATTTGATACCCTATTATATTGTTTTGCTAGGATTGTTCTGATTAGTTAAAATCTATAATATTTGTATGTTCATTTTTTTTACCTTTGTATAATTACATTTACTATGTCTTGTTATGTATTTCCAATACTGTTTTAATCTGTGGAGCTTTTCTCCCCGGGCCTCCACTGAAAATGGACATTAATCCAGCTGGACTAGCCGGTCTACAAATGTAAAATAAAATAAATAAAATAAAATAAAGTGTTGCATTCCTACATAAGGGTATGCTTCCGAAACTCCTTCCAAAGCTATTTGTACAGTGTGTAACAGCAAGGCTGATATGCCTCTGTGCTTCTGCCTCTGCCTCTGCCAGACCTCTCAAACATTCAGGTACATATTTGAACAGACTCAGGGAAAAGTAAGGAAAAAGTCAGGGACACCTTTAAAATATTAGTGCCATTAAGTTGAAACATTGAGAGAATTAGAGCATATGAATGAATACACCTTTTCTGAAATAAAAGAAGTGTATAACTCTTAATTATTGTCATTATTCATTAAGTGTAATTCACCACATTTATGGCCAAAGTCAGTAGTTTTAGGAGGGATTCAGCGGGACAGAGCTAAAATTTGTGTCAAAATCAGGGACATCCCTGAAAATTAGGGACAGTTGGGAGGTATGGCCTCTGCCCTAAACATATATGCCAGTGTTTATTCTGCTGTGATACTGTGTGGGGTTGTAAAGTGATGGTGTAACATTATTTCCTGCTAGAATGGCTGCTTCTCTTATCACAGTCATGTAATGTAATCCCACAACAACTGTTGGTAAAGATACACAGAACAAGTTGTGTGGTATGGCATTCCTATTTTTCCTTTACATTCAGTCATTCTGATGCATGATATATTTATTTCAGCACCAGCTTGATGTATATCTACCATGGCTTAGTGGTACTTCATGTTGTGTAGTGTGTACAAAGTCTGGGGTTCAAGACTGACAGAGGTGTTTTATTTTGCTCCTGAGCAGAACAAAGACCCTCACATACAGAGTGACTAAGGCACTTTTAATAAGTTGTAAGTGGGTTTGCATGGGTTTGCATGCTTAGCAATGCTTAGCTAAGTGCAAACAAGCGCACACACAAACCCGCTAACTACTGTTTAATAGTGCTTACTCCAGCTAACCGCCTCCTCATTTCTTTGAAAGAAAGAAAAATGGGGAGATAGGAAAGTGGTGAAAAAGGGGCACAAAGAGGGAAAGACAGTATGGAAAGTAGCTGGGATGTGCAGGATGGGTGTAGCAGTCCTGCCCAGCATGACATTGTGGAGGACATCCAA
This sequence comes from Protopterus annectens, assembly GCF_019279795.1. Classification (NCBI taxonomy): domain Eukaryota; kingdom Metazoa; phylum Chordata; order Ceratodontiformes; family Protopteridae; genus Protopterus; species Protopterus annectens. The sequence goes on along the minus strand of NC_056725.1, from coordinate 1,657,614,785 downwards.
TGTCTCACCCCAGCGTCTATCAATGACCTCAGTGTAATTATGTATGGCACCTGCTAGGTCACAGATACTGTCATTTAGAGAGGTGTTATGAGCCCTCTGTGACCTTAGTCCCTGTCTGGTGTACTGCTCCGTTCGTGTCTGTGCCTCCATGACAGCCTGGAACATGCGTCTGGCAGAAAGAGGTGTGGCACGTCTGCCAGGGGCATGATGATCAGCAGTGCTCTGATAAGAACCCTGGGCATCTGCCTATGTGGTACCATTCCAGACATCCGGCTATGGCTACTGTGTCCTGATACATGTGCCATAGATACCACACTGTCCTGGCCAGTGCCAACCGTACACTGTCCCTCAGCTAAGGGCAATGGTGATGATGGATGTACAGGCAGCATGACTGTGTGCATGGATGGGGTGGAGACTTGTGTACTGTTGATTGGGTGGCCCAACAACAGACCCTAACAAACCTGCCTGTGCCTCAACACACCTATCCACATGATCAATGTCTGTCTCAGTGACATCAGGTTCCTGCTGTACTGAGCCAGCCCCACCTCGGCACCTATGAGAGGAAAACAGGAATCACACTTTAAGACCCGAGTATGATGTCAGACCACATGCACACATGTGCACATGCACACATGCACACATGCGCACATGCACACATGCACACATGTGCACATGCAAACACACAAAAATACACTCCTCCCTAAAGCAGACACACACAACACCAGCAATCTCAGAACATACACAATAGCAGGTGATGGTGGGGTACAGTATCACAAGCAAAACAGTCATATCACACATATCAGATGCAGGACATGTGTTGCTCAACAGCATGCAGTGCAAGTCTAGACATTCCTTGTTACTAGCAGTATGCATGGCTTTGATGCATGTGTTTTGTTATTAGGTGATGGGCCTCCCCCTGGAACATAATGCATACATGGACACAACATTGCTGTGCAGGTATTCAAAACTCTGTAATGTACTGTGCACCATAACAAATAGGTGTACATACCATGGCTGGATGTGTATCTGTGTGTCAGATAGGTACCCAATGCTGATTACAGCCTCTGTGTCTTTAGTAAATAATTGTAGACACATTTTAGCACATGCATGATGAGTATTCACACAACATCATCAGTGGTGCATGGATAATTGATGGAATACCATTCAGCCACATACCCAATGTTCAGTACTTATGGAGAGTGTATATCATATTGTGGACATGCCAGTGTCATCCATGACATGGCATGCTAAAACACAACTGCATATTTAAACACTACGTACCCAATGTGTCATATGACCTAGCCACTCAATAGCATCACAAGACATATATGTGTTAGTTGTGCAAATGGTGAATGGTATGCATATTGTTTAGAGGTGCATATGTGTGCACACATGCAACATTAAGGTGTATAGCAAGGTGTGAGCAATGATGCAATAAGCTATGTGTAGTACTGTGGTTACAATACCTGGATGGGGTATAGTACCATAGGCCATCATCATGAAGCATCATGTGGTCACTCAAGGCTACAAATGATTCCTAAACCAGCAATACTCATGCTGTACCAGAACTGTACTACCTTGGCTACATTCACAATTTCAAACCAGTTGTTACATGAGTTTGTAAGGAGGCCAATAAGGAGCATTCCCTGACATGAATGTGTAGTGTGTTGCAGAGTGTTTAAATGCCCAATGATAGGCCTCTACCCCTCAGGTATATTATATGTAATGTGTGGATGTGATTTTGGATACTGGAGTGTGTCTTTATAGAGGGTTTGGGAATCCTTTATGTGTAGCATGTTCAAATGCTCTGTGTATGACATAGATGTCTATGTTATGTGCATGTTGAGTATCAACTGTGCCTATCCAATGATCATTACAGTCTAGCCACATTTTTTTGAGGTGGTCTGGGTATTGCATGTGTTTGAGGCAGCTAATCACATTAGTGAGATGTGCATGGTCTTACAACAAACATGCACAGCATGCATTATGGGTAGGTGTGTTACATGTGTACATGGCCTACAGATTAACTATGGCATGCACTTTTTATTTACAATAATAAATGTAGAACACACTCACCAGCATCTGTCCACTGCCTTGTTGTCATCCCAGAGGGACCTACATAGAGATGAGACAGTTTGTTAGTGGCCACAACTGTGGCATTGCTACTGTGTGTTTGCAATCTTACAGTACAACAACAGTTTACATTTACAGGGCTACAGATTATCTTCCAAATGATCAGTATTGCACAACAACAGGCTCCACATCTTTTAATGACACACTCCATATCTCACATATGCATGATCTACCAATACAGATAACAGTAGTCTACAGATATGCCATGTTACCTGCATGCTCCATGTGTGCTTGCTGGCTGGCTCCAACCTCCATCATGGTATATGTCTGCTGCTGTTGTTGTTGGGCAGGTGCCACCAGGCTCAGGAGCAGCTCCTCCACTCTGGTGAGGGGGGGGGGTGGATATTAAGACCACCTCCTGTTGCAAGCTGTTGTCTCCGCACATCAGCAGCATGCTGACGGACATGTCTGAGAAGATCACTGCAGTGGTGGCGTACCTGCTCATATGTCCGGTTATGCAGGCCTACTTCATTTACCCTGTGGACAACATCTTGCCACATTGCAGTATGCTCCTGCTGGTCCTGGCTGGTTCGTGAGAACATGAAACTGTAATGCTGAATCATATTGGTAGTAATTATGTCATCTTCAGCACTACTGTAAGTGCAGTTCCTGTAATGTGCCATGATCCCTGGAAGACATAAATACGAAAATATGTCTGAGCAAGTCATATGGCACATTTAACATTATACAGTACAGATATCACTGAATTGCCGTATATAGCAACCTATTAGCTAACCAAGAGTGAAACACTTTAACTGCCACTTATCACTGCTCACCCCACAACTGCTTGGAAGTGCCTGGCTCACTCTCAATCTAATGGACCATGTCCTGCACAGCAACACAATAAAATCACTATATAAGACTATACAAGAGTACCTGGCACACTGTATACAACACAATGCACCACCTAGCCACAGCAGATATACATCAAGCTGATGTGTAAAGAAATATATCATCCATCACAATGAATGTAAGGTCCAGTAAATGTATTACTATTATAACACACTACTTGTTAATGGCAAACCCGTGTCCAAAATATGTGCACAATTGGAAATATAGGTTGCATACTGCTGTAGTACACTATGAATGTTTCTAGATATGCAGTTATATGTTTTACCACACACATGTCAAAGGACATGTTACAGACATACCCACACACACATCAGACATAATTACAGGACACAAAGGTATGACAACCCAGATAAGCTTTCAGTGTGTACTATACAGTACTGTGTGTCAGTACTTACACAACCTTAATCTTGAGAAATGTAATCTGTGATGAATACAGTGACCACACAAAACAGTGGATGCAAGCAATGTGGACATACACCATACTTTTCTGTATAGGCCCAGAGCTTCAAGTAGTACTACAGTACACACAAGATTTGGATTCAACATCAGTACCAATCAATAATTATAGATGTAGTGCTTTAGCCTCCAATGACACACCCTAGTTAAAACCAAGGGACATAATCACACTGAATGCAATAGCACTTTTTCTGCCTAGCAACAGAATACACAGCTTTTTCTAGGATCAAAGCAAGGACCCATAATACCATGACATAAAGAGTTTCCCACTAAGCTATCCCACAGATACATATCTTCGATGTATTCACAAACACCTTGACCATCACAGTCAGTTATCACTACAGAGAATCTATTGCAACAAGTAGATGTAGGTGTGTATGAGTATATATAACTATATATATATATATATATATATATATATATATATATATATATATACACACATATACACATCCATTGGTGTACATATATATGTAGGCACATATACATTTCACCTTTCATAGTGAGAATATCAATTATACAAAGGATGTGAGGTGTACAGTAATGTAAAGAAATTGCACAGTCTTGGAATAAATGCATTGAAGGTGTTCACGGCCCAGGTAGCTTTAGCAGGCCTCACTGGCTTCAACATTGCAAACTAAACAAACCACCCACAGTGTTTAATCACCACATGTCATATACCAGCACTGCATGCTGTCTTGTTTGTCACACACTAAAACCTACATACAAATATGCGCATACTAACCTTCACCATCATATATATCTCCACCCTTTACAAACAGTTGCAATATGTCTCCTGCTCTATGCACATATACAGATTTGAATATATATGACACATATATATTTCTCTGTATGTGTGTGGCATACACACACAAGGTCCACACTGTTGTAAGTCCCTGGACCTCACAGCTGAACTGTTGGGCCTTGCTGCAATACAAACAAGTGTCACATATGAACACACACTAACATTAGGGGGTATATATGGCTACAAATGCTAGATAAGCATACTAGACTGCTACAGCAGTTGCCAATGCTAAGCTACACTTTAATATGACTATCATGCATGTGTTGTTTTGTCACACCCATGTTTATATAATGTCAGCGCTAATCCCCCAACAGCCATTAGCCACACTACTGTACAGAACACAGATAACATGGATCAGATCTTTGACATTTAATGCTGAGCTACACATTTCATAGGTATCTCCCACTGCCCACAGACACACACTGTATTGTCCATAGCAGTAGTTAAGCAGAACATCTATGCATAAAGAAGTACTGCTGCCACATATGAATGTTTCACATTATGTAGACTATTCTTCAACAACATCTACTACATGCCAGTAAATACATATGTGTCACATACCTTTCCTTTGAATGATTTGGTAATATTTCTTTTTCTTTTTCCTTTTATGTGTCTCTCTCTCTCTCTCTCTGTCAGTCTCTGCAATAGAGTGATTGAGTTTGTTGGCAGAGATTGCAGCCTGCTTTTGTAGGTATTTGCACATGAGCATGTGATGGCCTCTGAACCAGTTAGTGTCCACCACTTGCTAACTGCATGCAGCCTGCTTTGTAGTAATTGCAGTAATCACTATCTTAGCAACCCAGTACTATAAATTGCTAACTCAGGTAGGCGTGACCCTTTCAGCTTTCAAGATGGAGATCATCCTTGTTTGCTGTGGACATCATTGTTTAAGACAGAAGGTTGGTATAGTTCTTATATCAGAAGTGAGGGGTGTAGCCAGAGATTTACATTTTGTACTCAGACCTAATGTTGCTGCTTCCAGTACCCACTTGTCAGTGGAGAAATGTACTCACCCTCAAAATGCTACCCCAAGATACATTGAAAGATGTACTTTATTTTCAACTTTACAATTAACTGCCATACAAAGCTAGTTATTGAGATGTATTCCTTTGGCACAAGAATTGTTTGTGAACTGCTATACTGTGAACATTCATTTACTCAGTTCTAAACAGTTTGTGCTTTTTTAGTGTTGACATCAGCACAATCCGCTCAGAAAAACTGGACACATGTCAGTACTATGCGTATGCTTACCTACATCCTTGGTAGACCCTGCACGCACAGGTATATTCTACATTTGGGTAGGGGTGCAGAAGTACAGAGAGCGTAAGTATTATTGTGTGGATTTTATCTTGCTGGACATACAGGGTTTCTGTGTACATGTTAGTTTACCAAGGCAAGTAGTCTGTCTGCATAACTCCCAACTGTGGACCTATCCACATGGTAGCCAGAAAATAGCCTGTTATTTTTGTCTGTGCACCACACAGGTATTTTCAGCAATAGAGCAATGGCATTGTTACAGTTGGTTGCTACCAGTACATGGCTACATCCATTTGTATTTCAGTGAGATATTACCCCTATTTATTGTAAATATTACATAACTCATTATAGCAAAAAAAAAAAAAAAACATTTTGTGTATTATCTACCATGGTTCAAAACTACCTTTTATACACTTTATGATTTGATACCCTATTATATTGTTTTGCTAGGATTGTTCTGATTAGTTAAAATCTATAATATTTGTATGTTCATTTTTTTTACCTTTGTATAATTACATTTGTACTATGTCTTGTTATGTATTTCCAATACTGTTTTTAACCTCTGGAGCTTTTCTCCCCGGGCCTCCACTGAAAATGGACATTAATCCAGCTGGACTAGCCCGGTCAACAAATGTAAAATAAAATAAATAAAATAAAATAAAGTGTTGCATTCCTACATAAGGGTATGCTTCCGAAACTCCTTCCAAAGCTATTTGTACAGTGTGTAACAGCAGAAAGGCTGATATGCCTCTGTGCTTCTGCCTCTGCCTCTGCCAGACCTCTCAAACATTCAGGTACATATTTGAACAGACTCAGGGAAAAGTAAGGAAAAAGTCAGGGACACCTTTAAAATATTAGTGCCATTAAGTTGAAACATTGAGAGAATTAGAGCATATGAATGAATACACCTTTTCTGAAATAAAAGAAGTGTATAACTCTTAATTATTGTCATTATTCATTAAGTGTAATTCACCACATTTATGGCCAAAGTCAGTAGTTTTAGGAGGGATTCAGCGGGACAGAGCTAAAATTTGTGTCAAAATCATGGACATCCCTGAAAATTAGGGACAGTTGGGAGGTATGGCCTCTGCCCTAAACATATATGCCAGTGTTTATTCTGCTGTGATACTGTGTGGGGTTGTAAAGTGATGGTGTAACATTATTTCCTGCTAGAATGGCTGCTTCTCTTATCACAGTCATGTAATGTAATCCCACAACAACTGTTGGTAAAGATACACAGAACAAGTTGTGTGGTATGGCATTCCTATTTTTCCTTTACATTCAGTCATTCTGATGCATGATATATTTATTTCAGCACCAGCTTGATGTATATCTACCATGGCTTAGTGGTACTTCATGTTGTGTAGTGTGTACAAAGTCTGGGGTTCAAGACTGACAGAGGTGTTTTATTTTGCTCCTGAGCAGAACAAAGACCCTCACATACAGAGTGACTAAGGCACTTTTAATAAGTTGTAAGTGGGTTTGCATGGGTTTGCGCAATGCTTAGCAATGCTTAGCTAAGTGCAAACAAGCGCACACTCGCACAAACCCGCTAACTACTGTTTAATAGTGCTTACTCCCGCTAACCGCCTCGCTCATTTCTTTGAAAGAAAAGAAAAATGGGGAGATAGGAAAGTGGTGAAAAAGGGGCACAAAGAGGGAAAGACAGTATGGAAAGTAGCTCGGGATGTGCAGGATGGGTGTAGGGAAGGTCCATAGCTGCCCATTTCTTTAACAGCAACAGCTGTGCATATGGAATACATTTGGAGGTAGATATGAAACCTTCAGCCCCTGAGAGAGGGGTAAGGACAACAAAGTATACTGTAATGCCAATTAAATTACATTTTATGTGTCCAGTGGACATGTGTGCAAAATGGGCAGCTATGTATGAGGCGTAATTTTTTTTTTGGGAGCAGACTGACCTTTTTTTTTAGGTGAGAGTGGAATGTGGGTAGGGGAAGTAGGTATATTTGGGGAGGTAGGTTGGGGAGGTAAACAGACAAGACAAACAAGATGCATACAGGGGCAGTATATGACACGTGGTGTGTGAACACCTTTGACGGGGAGGGATGTTTGGAAATCGCAAGCCCATGAGCCCACAGATGGAAACAGTGGGACTGAGGTCCCCACCCATGGGCAGTCACTACTGCACCTTCACAGCTCAGAGGGTGGCTGTGCTCAGGGCTGTGTAGGAGGGGCAGGCTGACCTGGGAGTTGCACCACTCGTGCCTCAAGCTGGCATAGAGGTTCTGCAACAGAACATTCAATCTCTCTATGCACCACAGCCCGGACCATTCGAAGGGTGATAGGTGGCCTCACCCACGCTTGCATGGGGGGGGTGAGCCCCATCCCCTGCAGTGCTTCCACCCGAAGGTGGCACAGGGCCAGTGGAGGAGGAGGTCCCAGGCTGGGCAGTGGACCTGCTGGTGCCAGGTGCCATGGCCAGCTGAGGTGGGACAGATGGGTCCGGAACTGGCCTTCCCTTACGAACTATGTTTTGAAGGGTTTAATAAAGATATGGGTTATTAACAGTCAACAGCATTCCCAATTAGTTATAACAGCATGCAGAAGTATTCCCATTAACCCAACACACTAGATTTTCAACAGTTGAAAAGCAAGCATAACACATGCATATACAGAATAATAGTGGACATTACAACAGCATGCAGGTTGAATTGATGGCAACAGGCCACCAATATTGTGGTATTTTAACAGGGCACATGTATATAAATAAATGCAAATATTTATAAACCAATAGGACATATGTCCCAACAAATGTTTTGAGATTAGACATACCGATTGAGGTGTGGAATTGCATTTTTTATGCACATACAGTAGGGTGGAAAAGGATAGCTCAATTAACAACTTATATATCCTTCTAGTTTTCACTGCATTCCTATTAACTGCAGTTATATGTCCCTTACATGTATTATTACACTACTCAATGTCCTTATATTGTGCAATTGGATTTTGCTAGATCATTATATACATGAGCTGTATCTTACATAGAAACTGTCCAAGATGCAGATGTTACTGCTACATATTTTGAGAGTTGCTCACACACACTACTGCTAAGATGGTACACTGACAGCTCTACTTTCATATAATTATCTAGATATGTTCAGGTGAAAGTATCAGTTATATGTTAACAGCTCCCTACATTTCCGGCAGCACACTGACATTTCTGGGGAACAAAATACCAAGATACTCATGTGCCAGATTAACCTGTACATGCTGGGCATGAACCAACAGTTGAGGGCTGTAAATATGCATAAAAGCTACTGGCACTCCCTTCATCCACGTTATATGGGCCTACCCAAGTGAGGGTTAACCACTGCTTAATACAACAGTACTATTTGTAAAATACAACAGTACAACAACATATAAAAAAAATGACATGGATGCACTCCAGGAATTATACGTTTATTAAAGGATTATTATACCTTTATTTATTGGGTTAAAACACTTTTTGAAGGCTCTCTCATTCATTTTATGTAACAGTACATGCAGAATAATTACAAACCTGCGTGATGATGCAGCCTTTGTAACCTATCTTTGTGGGCTTGCTGATTCATAGCCCGGACACCTGCAGCTGTGAAGTAAATGCAGTGATATTGAGACATACCTATCCATAGTATAGACAAGCATAGCAATTCTTAACTACTTAATACAATGGCTACTTACTCAGTACTGGGGCATTAGGCATCTCATGAGACACCTGAATCCACTGGTCCAGTTGATCCTCCTTACATCACTTCAGGTCAGAATAATGGTCCCTGACCTGCTCACCAGTCGGAGGAATGCCAGTGGCACTGGTGAGATCATGAGCTAGACTGTTCCAGGCCTCCGTTTTATATTGGGTGTCCTGGTACTGGCCCTGCAAGAGTCTTTCCTCATGATTGTGGACAAGGAGCCAAACCATTACTTTGGTCTCCTCAATGCCCCAGCGTTGTGCTCGAAATCGAGTGCCTTCACCAACACCGGCTATGCTGACTGGGAGCCACAACCAGTTATGGCAAGTATTCCCGCCTGTGGAGCTTAAATATGCCTCATTTCCTGCACTTATTTGTGATTGGCCAGTTTTGAAAAAAAACTCAGCTGTAGGCACACCTGTTTAGCTAATGTTAGCAATGTTTAATATTCCTTTGATAGACATGTACATGACTATGAAATGCTGTCATGGCTTAGTGGTTATGTACTGTGATTATAGTGCACAGTATCCTGAGTTCAAGCCCTGTCACTGCTTTTTATTTTCTTACTGGCCAGACCTGAATGGTTAAGGTACAGTAAAGGAGGTGTGGCCATGTTTAGCCGACTTTGCTCAACTTTGCCCGACTTTGCCCAATGTTGCTCGACATTGCTCAATGTTGCGCTGGTTAGTGCGGTGCATAGCTATGCGCAAATATGTTGTGATTGCGCTGGTTAGAGCGGTGCGCAGCTATGCACAAATACATTGCGCTTGTTAATGCACTGCTCAGCTACGAGCAATTGGTTTTAAATATGCTAAATATTGCTAAAATGTGCTTAGCAGTGCTTTATATTGCTTAAAATAAGTTACTAATGCCTCAGAATGCATAACAATTTCACCTTCATATATATATATATATATATATATATATATATATATATATATATATATAATTCATTCACTACTATGTATAACATTTGAATGCTTTTTACAAAATATATACATAATAAATGTCAGGAAATATTTTTGTATACAGATTTCTAACACAAAATGGAACGTGCAGTAGTGGGACTCGAACCGGGAATGCCTTCTCTTTGTGCGAAGGCTCTAACCACTACGCTATCACTATTTTGCTTAATTTGCATATTTTTTCTTATTATCCTCTTCAGTGTCTAAGCTGCTAACTGTAGCTAAGCAATGGAAAATCCTGCATAAACACGTGCAAATATGGGCAGCTATATCAGAAATAAAACAAAAAAAAAATAAATTTCTTTTAATTTTTAAATTTGTATGAGGTTTAACATATGGGGGAGTATAGTGTTACAATGTGCACATGTGAGTGGACTCGCTCATGTAACTCAACATTTCTTGGGTTTTGTCAATGCAGGGGCATGGATTTTTGGACTGCTCGGTAGTCCGACACACCCCCTACACTCTTCCATGCTCCATGTAAGCTTTAGAGTTGAGGCAGCACGCCCTCATTGATATGCATGGTACGCTGCCGTCATGCTCTTAGACTGGTGTTTCCGTGTAAGACTAATCGAGTCCTACATGGAAGATTAGGAAATCCTGGGAAATGTCTAGTATATTCTATTTTCTGGTAGGTTTTGTACAATCTGAAACAATTGTTGTTCCTGAACATACATTGTGAATAAATTCCTTACTAATGTTATTGAATCAATATTATTCCACTCTTGTTTCTGGTAAATTTAAATCTCCAGCCACTATTATCCTTCCTTCTTGTGTTTCATGCAAGAAATGTATGAATTCCTTTAGGTCATAATTGCATGACTTTGATGGTCTATTCACTCCAACAGTTGTTATATGTTCCAGGATTGTCTTTATTGTCACACTTACACAATGTATATTAGTAGTGTTACCACTGGACATGTAATAATCACAGGTCTCATGACTATCTTTAATCCCTGTCATAACATGTCCACCTGTTTTTTATTAGAATGTCTGTTACAGTAAAAGCATTTGTACCCTAATAGTATTGGTTTCTAGTCATTATTCTTTAATCATGTTTCTCAAACAATAACATCAATCCTGTGGGAACAAAGTAAAGGTCTGGATTCAATAAACCATACATGGCTCACTAAAATTGTGTGTGTGTTGTGCCATGATGCACACACGATTGCTTGCTGATTTGTATTTAGTAAGCAACTCTGTATGGTATGCAGAGCCATGCAAACATGGTAAACATCGTAGCATAATCACAGCATAAGCAACTGAATTGCATGCTAATCAACCAGTCAAAAATGATGGAGCTATTCAACAAGCTATAAAGCAATTGTATACATTTAGTGTAGGTTTTGCCTTGAATTCCAAAACATATTGGAATATAGCCACAGAAACTACACTAGAGGGAAAGAATGTTAGGGGCTGCTGCTGCTCTTCTACATCTGTATGTACAACAGGCCCAACGTTATGCTGCTGACAGACCTCAGCCAAGAAGGAGAGGGGTGTTTAGACCCCATTTATGTTTTCATGGTCTACATGAGGTGAAAATACTAGAGTGCTGTAGGGTGGATAAGGACACACTCCAGGAATAATACAACCTCTGTGGTCCTCAGCTGACAGCAAGGGCAAACTGAGGGGATCTAATACCAGTGAAGACCAAGGTATGTGTAGCACTCAAAATTCTAGGTAAAGGAATCTTCCACAAACCAGCAGGAGGCATGCTGTGGATGTCACAGGCATCAGAATCTAGGAACCTAAATAAATTCTAGAATGCTATGCTACAGCATGCCAGTGACTATATAAATTTCCCCTCTACACCTGAAGATAGAGCTACAACTATGTAGGATTTCTACCCAATAACAAAATGATGTATCCAAAGGCTCAACAGGAACAAAAAAAATTCAAAATGACTTGAATAAAACTCTGTTTTAATGAAAAGATAAAAAATTCCACATCAAGCACTTTCGCCTAGAGGCATACCAGGCTTTTTCAAGATGAACCATGATTAAAAACTCAAGGCTTAAGTACTTTCTAGCCCAAATCATGTGACTAGAATAGCAACTAATAAAATATGCAAATCAGATGTGAAAGTGCCAACAGCAATTCATTCATTCAATGAAATTATACAATGTCTAATAACCTACAAAATTGTACTAAATAATGTAAAAACATGTGTTTAAATTACAACTCATAATAAAGCATGTATGACTGTTTTATAAAGCTACAAACCAGCTTAAAAAACTTAAAAACAGTCTTAAAAAATTAATTTTGTGTCTAAAAAATCTATTAAGAACTATTGGTTTCTAAGACCTGTGTTAATCATATGAAAAGTTAAACAAAGTTTAAAACATCCACTCAAAACAAAATGTTGTCCAAAATAACTGGAAATGAACAACCCATCTAAAAAAATTTTTATAATGAACAAAATCATAACTTGGCCCTCCTCAGTTTCAAAACACTCATAATACTAATACTGTCATTTAAACCAGGAGGCTTAGTTGCGCTCAACTTGAGCTGCCACACCAGTTCCTTGTATTCAAGCCGGGTTTCCCAATCACCCCCAAAATTTTTTAGACTTTTTTAGACAGACTTGTCCTCCCAGCCACTTCAGCACTGACATCAAGCACACAGTGAGCAGGCTCCCCTGAGCAGTCTGGATCTCTGACAGTGGACAAAAACTCATTTGGTGTCCGTGGTGTCTCAGTAGTAGGTTGGCACCCCATATAGCCAGCTGTCTTCAGGCAACTGTAGCTGCCCTCCTCTGGGCTGATGAAATCCTATCAGGGGCATGATGCTGCACCTGATCATAATTTCAGATACAATTACAGACTGTACTGACTATGTTGACTAACTGGTTCCGTATCTACTTTCTGGCAGCCATTTTCCCATGGACCATCTCTCAAGTAGGAAGGATCCATGTTGCCTCAGAGCCTGGATTATGATCTCATTTTCCACATCAAAAACAGGGGTTTTCATGGATTTGTAGGCTTTCATGTCATAATTCTTTCTGACATAAAACAGAGAATGATAAAACAGATAAATATCACATAACTAATGTATTTCTTATACAAATAATCAGTCTGCATATGCTTTTGTCTACATTAAGCACTTGAAACACACTTTTCATTTGGTACAATTGAATGTTAGTTGGTTTCCCCACTTCCTCCTCACACCCAAACAAAGGTTTGTACACACCAAGGAATACCACATAAGTAACATGTATATATATATATGTGTTTCCCACAGAAATATCAGGATGCCTGCACATTTTCAACAGAAAAGCACTTGAGACACACTTCTCTTTTTGGACCACAGAATGACAGGTAGCTTCCCCAACCCCAAAACTTCAAACAAATGAAGCTTTTTACAAACCAAGAAGTACCACAGAAATAATGTTAAGTATGCTTTCCACACGGAATAATGATAATCACCTCATTTGCTATTGGTGTCCTCACAGGCACAGGGGGACTTGTAGGAGAAACCCCCTGAGCCTGCTCCTGAAGGCAGACGGAGGCATGCCCTGTATGCCTAGGCCTTGGCTAAGAGGCAACACATAGCACACACACTAACACTGTGGGGACCCAGGGACTGATACCTCTCTCTGACTGACACACACAGTAAAATGGATGCCACACACACACACACACACACACACACACACACACACACACACACACACACACACACACACACATGCATCACACTACCTGTATCTTACCATGTATAGGCTGTGTACTGCATGCATCCGACAGAGCCAGCCCTCAAGCAACATCCTCACAACTGCCGCAGCAACAAGGTAAGTCAGTCTTCTTAACAATAAATGAATGGAGTCATATGTTGTGGTAGCATAGCTATGGTATCACTGCATGCATGCAAGGAAATGGGGTGGGCTACCCGGATAGCAGCAGAAGACTGACAGCTATGTGGGACAACAGGAAATGTCCGCCCAATACTGGCTTCCCCAAAGTATGCAGTAGTCCCCTAGGTGACAAATCTCACTGCAGTATATGTGGGGGGGCTAACTAACTGGGGTGTCAGAGGTCATATGCATGGATGTCAATGTGGGGGTCCCATACTCACCCCTCAGCCTCACCCAGCAAGTCAGCCATAGAAAACCATAAAGAAATGTCTGGCAAAGGCCCATAAATGGGGACAATGATGAAATATTCCCATACAGACTTACACAGTGATATCACAGCAGATCTTGCAGTTGCATTAAGGCTCTGAAGGGTAAGAAGTCTGAAACACAAATATCTGCCATTACAATGCAAGCCGTGGTCTTTAGTGATATGCCTGTATTCTCCAAGACAGACACAATACTATGCTAAATGGACCCAAAATGTAAAGCCATCAACAGCACAGTCTGTGCAAATGTGTACAGTTGACCCCTCCCACACACACACTAATGTTTCCATAGAAGTGCAGTAAAATTAATGTTTGTAGGGTATTAGCAGAGCACACATTCCCAGGGCTGTCCCAGTAAACTTGATAACTTGTTGCATGTCCACAATATGCAGGGGGTCAATGAGCTATGTATATGCATGGTTAATGCTGTCAGTATGTGGCCTGCACTTTCTCCTGGCTGTCATGTCTTAGTGAACTAGGTACAGTACAGTGGCTGACAGGGTCCATGTTCCAAGAGCTGCAGTGCCAACTATTTTGCATGTCAGCTATGCCTATGGCAGGAGTTGTACAGATTGTCCAGATGTCAATATCTGTTACTGCAGGAAAGCTGGACAGGTAAGGGACAGGGGGCCACACATACGGACAGTACACAGCTCAGAGCAACCTACACAGTGCCTAGTATACCTCTCAACTGTACAGCCTTTTTGCAGAACATCCAGAGGTTTGCATCATATTTATGGTCTATCATGAAATTGTGGCTTTCTGGTAAATCACGAAAGACTAAAGTCAAAAATAATGACAGATTGTAGTTTCAGACTTCATACCCTTTAGGTAAATGCATGCTAATGCATAACCTGTTATTATATCATCTTTCTAGGTTTGTAAGGCCAGTAGTTAACAATAGTCCCTCTATGTAGGCCTTTGTCCCCAAATTACATATGACTTTGTCAAGATGTTTGGCTCTAAAAAGTTGGGAGGTATGGTGCCTAGTAGGACAGCAGGTACCTGAAGGTCAGTGTACTGCCAGGTTATAAAAGGCTGCCACCTTACTGTGTCAGCACTGACAAGATGTCACTGGCCAGCATCCATACCCCTGGAATGACAGGTTGTCACAGAAGGAACACAAGTATGCCTTGTGCATCTGTTCTGCTTATCCTAACATTGCATTTGCCTGCCAACTATTTGCAAAACAAGAAAGGGTCATGTCAAAACATCAATGGCAGACAGTGGAGAAGCAGACATCATATCTATAAGAGAAAGCAAGCAAATACCAAACTGGTCTCTCAACTGTCTATGTTTGGCAGAACAGTATTAGCACCCTGTCCCCATGTGTGGGCCTTTGTCTGACTGTCATATATGGGCCTGTCCAAATGTCTGTCTGTGATGGTTTGACAGCTAGACCCATATGTAGCCTCATAATAACATATAGTAACACAAACCATCTGAGGACCACAGCACATGTAGTAGTGTAATGATGGACAACCTGCTAAATAGGTACACTCAGAGGTGTGAAGTCCATAACCTTCTGTGTGATGTTTTGGCATTTACCCCACTCACACCAGAATTATAATTATAACAGCAGTCACTATGGGAAAGCCTGTGGCTGGACTATAGAAAGACAAAGAGACACACATAAGGGGAAGGAGAACCACTGGCCAGACAAATGAAGAATGTGCACACCAGAACAGATTGTGCAGTAACATAGGTGCCATGCAGTGTATGGAGTCAATAAGCATCACCTGCAAATACACAACACACACCCATGTAAGTGGAGGTCCACAACAAAACATAAACCCAAACAAACAACACCTCAGAGGCAAAAAAACATGAGAACTCCACAAACCTACACAGCACAAAGCATGCATAGTCCACACACCAGGGTCTTGCAAACACTAAGGCCTTACCATACACCAAACATATTACTCATAGAAGACTCCACTGGGAGACACACAGATGTACCTCTCACCAGGCAGGATATAGAGAAAGTCAGGATCATTTGTTTGTCAGGTGCCATAATCTGCCATATCACACATGTACTCAAGTCACCCCACAAAAGGTACAGGTATCACTCTGGCCTGGTCCATGGAGGTGTGTACCATGTCAGATGTACCTCCCTGGACTATAGGAAGACAGACATGATTCAGCTTGCTGAATATGTGCCCCATGCAGGTATGTCCCTAGCCTTAAGTAGCAGTCTGCCATCACCCAGAATGATGGCTCAATACAAACAGAAAATGATTGTCAGTAATACTTGTCCTCCCTACTGGTGTCATCCCAGGGGGATCCACTGCCTGGCAGCCTGGGATCATATGATCGACAGACCACACTACCTTGCTAGATATGTCCTGCATCTGTCTCACTTGGCTTTCAGGCCTCCGGCAAAAGGCCTTGCCTCCCCCATAGTGCTTTTGTAGGGAAGGTCATGGTATCCATAATACCAACATAAAACACTCAGCAAAATTCAAATTAAAGGCCATGCTGCTAGTGCTAGGAGTCTAAACAGGAAAATGCACTCATTGCAAGCAGTCATAACCCCTAGAAGATGGTGACATTTGTGCACTCGCATAAACCTTGCCCACAGCCATGTGAAAGAAACCCATCCTTACCTGATCACTCATTCTATCCCACAGCCGGACCCCAAAATGTGGGCAGCAAAGCCAAAGGAGGTAGTGTATAAATATATATTAGACAGACACACACCTCCAGGCTGGTCAAACAGTCTAACACACACTAGACACTCCAAGTGCAGTCAACTGTTGACAAGACCCCTATGGAAATTAAACATAGCTACAGGCCAACATTTCTGATTCAGGGCACCCACCCCACATATCTGGCACTCTACAAATCTATCAAGATTCCACCTGTCACCCTGATACTGGCTGACGTATATTACGCAAACATTGATTGGGAATCCAAACATTCCAGAACAGAAATGCACAGAGATGCCCCCATCTTATTAATGCTACATCCTTAGGACAGCCACCTGATACCCCCACAAGATGTGATAACTATGTTGGACTTGGCAGTAACCAACATGATCAACCACTGCATCACCTCTATGGTATCATCCTCCCTGGCAAGATCCAACAGAAAAAGGGGTCACATGTCATATCACCATCTCTCCTGACCCACCTCCTGCCTTGGTAAAAGGAAAATGTCCCACAAGCTGATCACAACCACCAGAAGGATGGTATAACCAGCTGAACAGCCACCTACCCCACTAGAGGAACAGGCACCAACTTCCAAATGTACACAAAACTAGCATGCCAGCATATAGATAAAAATGCACTGAATCAGGAAAACCTGACAAGGCAATATCACTGTCTGCAAGGGAGAGGAAACCTGTCCACAAACATCTGCAATAAAGTAACAATATACCAAAAGGATAACATTGCTCTCCAGTACTGAGAAGGAGCAGGTGCACAACTGGAAGTAATTATCCCTTACCCTGAACAGACGAATAAGAGCACCAGTGAAATCCACTAAAGGGAACTCCGAGTCCAAATTGCTCACATCTATGACAGACAATCATAAGGCCTTTCTCACTTATGTCTGCATTCCCAAAGGAAGCTCCCAGATCTGTGCAGAACAGGTGGTCAAGGACGCCACATACACAAATGCTGTAGATATAACCAATCCACTGGCTGAAAGATTCAGTAGAAATGTCTCCCCTCTGTCCCCCCAATCAGGAAAGCAGGATATTCCCAGTACCTGAACACCCAACCCTTATCACTAGGGAGCAGGGCATCACTGCCCTCTCATAGTCAAGAGGACAGCCTCCATTGGACCTGAATACATCCCAGGCTGCAAACTACATGAACCCAGGCATGAACTGGCAACATCATTATGCACCCTACACACCCAAAGCCTGAGTACTGTCTATGTCACAGCCAAGTGGCAGACAGCCACTGTCATCTCTTTATACCAAGTTGGAGTGTTCACCGATCCAGGAAATGAAAGACCCATCATCCTAACTAGACTGATTCACAAGGCCATGCAATGGATTATCATAGAGCACATTAACAGGGGCATTGGCAAAATGCAAATACATTACCATACACAGTCTGCCATCCTCAGAGGAGGTATGTCAGTGAATTCTGGATGACTTTCCTGAGGCAGCCAACAAAGAAATGTGTGAGAGAAAGATGGTGCACTCCGGCCACTGTGACCTGTTCGAAGCCTTACACACCATTCCCCACTTACCCATAGTACATGAATTCTGTCAACTAGGCGGCAATCCATATGTTACCAGATGGGTATCAAACTGGTTCATTAATAGAACTTACATAATCATAATAGGGGTAGCTAGCTCAAACAGTACACCCGTAATGAGTGGCATACCCCAGTGATTGGTCTGGGGGCCTTTGGTATATGGGATATACTTCTCTGAGGTGCAGACCAAAAACACTGGCCCATAGAACAGTCATCAATACCCAAAGTGATGTGGATGTCCTACAAGAGGGTCTCACCAAAAGAAATACCTGATGCCAGAAACATGGCCTCAAGCTGAATGCCTGCAGATGCATCATCATCCCCTATCGGGAAACTGATGTCCCCACATAGTATCACATTAACAACAATGTCCTACATATACAATCAGTAGTGAAGCAGTTGGCCACACAGGTTGATAGCAACCTGATGTC
>NC_056725.1:1657555863-1657590863 GCF_019279795.1 Protopterus annectens | reverse complement strand
TGTTCACCTGTGAGGGGAAGAGAACATATGTAAATTAATACCCTGCAGTATAATGTTTGCTGATACACACACACACACACACACACACACACACACACACACACACACACACACACACACACACGCACACACACACTCCTGGTAAAGTCTGGTACAGATTTGCTACCTATGGGCCCTTTAGGCCAGACTTTATGGAAGTTCTGATTGCTACAATCCATCTCTTTAATAGCTACTGTAAGGCCCTCAACAACTGTGACAAATCCTACTGTGTAATGGGCCTATTAGGAAAATGGTAAGTGTGGCCAAGACCAAGGCAATTGGAGTGAGCTATACAGTGTCACCAAGTACATATACACTTACTGTAAGAGCTAACTTACTGCTATACAGACCAGACACAATGACAAGGTTTAACGATATATGATAATAACTAATGAAGGAACAAGCGAATACTCTATCAATGCAGTATCTACACAGTTCAGACTCACAGGGATTAATTTCAGACAGCATTGCAGGACAGTCTGCAATACATACAGGAAACATGTAAAGTACTAGTTCCATAGCTTCGTAGGATGATACTAGGCTATTGACCTGGATGGCCTCATAATCCTAGCCCAAACTTTTGCCCATGTCCCTTCAAAGTCAACACCTGTTTCCTCTGTGCAGCTGGGACACAGTTGGAATCCCAGGGGTGTCTTTTCTATTTCTCATGCAGTCGTCCAACTTTTCTTCAAGAGGGCTATAGAGGTACTCTGCTAGACATGGAGAGGAAGTGTATTTTACAGACAGTATATTGTGTGGGACACTAAACTATCCTGTCAACAAGTACTGTACATGTCACAGACCAGATGAGGGCCTTTCGTGTGGGTTACATGAGTGGGGTTTGTCTTACGGATGTGCAGAAAGGCCATCGAGTCTGGTTTGGAAATGGTCTTGTACGCCAGACATAGGTTGCCTATGATCAGTCTGTATGAGACTGAGTAGAGGGACAGGGCTTTCAGTCTGTCTGTATAGGACAGATGTTGCAGACCCTGGAATTGCCTGGTCAGGAACCTCTGTGGTCTCTGCAACCACTGCATTTGCTTGGCAAGGTACATGCCAAATGAGCCATTCTACTTGGTAATGGGTCTGATAAGGGTGGAGTACAGGGATGTTGTGGCCTCTTGGTTCCTGGATGACATACACATATCTGTGAGGAGGGCCATATGGACAGCCTTCTGTACAATGGTGCCAGTGCATTGTGAAACTGTCAGGTTGCTATCAACCTTGGTGCACAAGTTGTCTCACACCTGATTGCATGCTCAGTACATTGTTATTATTGTCATAATTAGTGTGGATGACATATACCAAAATAGGGAAAATGATGCATCTCCTGGCATTCAGTTTGAGGCAATGCTTCTGGCACCAGTAATTCATTTGGGTAAGGGCCTCTTGGAGGATGCTCACATCAGTAGGGGAATGGAAGACAGCGGCCAGCTTGCAGTCATCTGTAAACCTGATCAGCCACAGATCACTGGTTTTGTGTTGAACCTCAGAAATGTATATCTCAAACAGTAGAGGCCCCCAGACCAATCCTTGGGGTACACCACTCTGTGAAAGTCAACTACTAGAGGTGGCTTCCACTATTTTGACTGAGTGGGTACTATCATTGAACCAGTTAGCTACCCATCTCGTAACATACAGGTTGATGCCTTATTATGTAGGCTTACGTATCATGGCCGATTGGGGATTATTGTCAGAGGTATGGGCTAGGTGAAGGTAGGCAGTGTGCACCGTCTTCCCCTCATCCTTGTGTTTGTTGACTGCTTCAAAGAAGTTGACCAGGTTTAACAGGCCTGATCTCCTTTTGACAATACCACACTGTGTGGGCTCAAGCATTTTGAGGTTGCCAATGTCCCTGTTTATAAGGTCCTTGATAATGCCTTCCATGCCCTTGCAGATCAGGCTAGTTAGGCTGATGTGCATATGATTGGCTGGGTCAGTGGATTGTTCCACCTTTGTGTAGAGGGATGACAGTGGCTGTCCTGTTAGAGCAAGCCACCTGGACAAAGGTACACATCAATGGGAGGCAAAGGCCAGAAAATAGTGACACTTTATAAATCTAGCTGTAACACATTTAGTTGCTAGCAAAGTCAGTTTCACATTTACAGGAATACTCTGAAGGATATGACATCTGACAATGAAATGCATGCTATTATTTTATGACTTCAGTCTTTACTGGGTTGCCAGTGATCTGCCAGACAAAACACAACTGTATGAGGCATTGACTACAGATATAAGGCAAACGTGGTTAGTCTGCAAAACTCTGGGTGACTCTGGGGCCAGAGCTGTGATCTATGTCACTGCAGACAGGGCCAGCAGGAATGGCCGTAGGTGCTGGACAGCACCAGCAAGTCTTGTTGAGACCTATTGTTTAACTTCCTATTTCACATTATTGCATCCCCCCTTCTGCATTCCATTACATGCTTAATTGATTGATATACCTGTTATAGTCCTGAAGAGTTTTCTCAGAATAATGCAAATGTTCAGGTTTGTGTAGTTGCAGTCTGTCTTTGTGCAAAAAGGTTCAGACCTGTTTTTCATAGGCAGCAGCTTGCCTTTTTAGGTAATGCTCATGAGTAGGTGATGGCTTGTGTCTCCTACTTGCTAAATGCATCCAGAACAGCTGTATTGTCTTTCCATTAGCCAACAGTGCTACAATTAAGCCCTTCATGTGGGCCTTGCCCCTTTTCCTTGCCTGTGAGGAGGACATTATGGAGGTTTAAGGGCTACAGCTTCACAGACGGTAGGTGGAAATACCTCTTAGAGCAAGAAATGTAGAGAAAGCCTAACAAAATTGGGGGCAAAATTCCAGAATTAGGTACAGATTGTAAGTAAGTATTGCTGTTATACACTTAGAAGATTTCTAGATTAACAGGGTTTGTCTGGACATGCATTTTCTGCATGACTTGGTGTCTGACAGTGATACGTCTATGACTTACCTCTCAACTGTCCAGATTTCTGCAGAATGCACAGAGGTTTGCCTCTTATGTTTGGTCTGTTCCTCAGACAATTTATGTTTTGGAGAAATACTAACTCCGAGATCACACAAACAGTAAAAAAAAACACACACACAGCCAACACACACACTCATGCCCCCACCTCCCTACCCTGACCCACTCATACAAGTTACAAAAACACTCACACACACTCACTCACCTTAAACTGTAGACACTATCAAAGTCAAGCACTTCCGTACGATAACAAAAATGAATAAGCGCGAATTCGACATAGTCCTATTTGCAATTATGCAGTTTCATTATTTAGAGGTTTCTGCTTCATAGACACGAATTGCTGAAATTCGATATTTCAGCAATCCGTTTATGAAGTGAAACCATATATATATATATATATATATATATATATATATATATATATATATATATATATATACAGATGTGTGCATGTGCGTATATATATATATATATATATATATATATATATATATATATATATATATATATACAGATGTGTGTGTGTGTGTGTGTGTGTGTGTGTGTGTATATATATATATATATATATATATATATATATATATATATATATATATATATATATATATATATATATATATATATGTATATATATATATATATATATATATATATATATATATATATATATATAAAAGCTCTAATTCCACAAATTTTTCCCTAATGTTGGATGACCATCCTGCATGATTGCACTGTTCATGTAGAGTAGTGGTAGCTGCAGTGATTAAAGTGTAGAGGGTCTTGGGTTTATTCCATGCCAGGGATGTACATTTTTCCCCTTATGTTAAATGACTGTAGTGCATATGTTTGGAAAAGCATTGCATATTTCTGCAGCTTGGATAGTGAAGATGTATGTTGGTGTAATTTTAGTGCACAGCATTCTGAGTTCAAGACTTGGTAGTGATGCTTTTTTCATTAATGTTAGATGACCACAGTGCATGATATTTTTGTAAAAGCTTTACAAATCTCTGCAGGTCAGATGGTGTAGGGGCATGTTGATGCAATTGTAATGCCCAGTGTCCTGGGTTAGATACTTGACATTGCTAATTGTTTTGTTGCTGGGCAGAGCAAGGGCTGATGGAGACAGAGTGATTAAAGCACTTTTAAGCGGTTTTTCATGAAACTAAAGGATGCTAACAGATGCTTAAGTCCTCTAAGCTTCACTTAGCAGTGCTTATTCCCGCTTACACCATGCTAATTTTAAATAAAGAAAAGAAAAAAAAGGGTGCTAGGGAAGTAGTGAAATGGGGGCAAGCAGGGTGTAAAACATTAGGAAAACCAGCTAGGGATGTGCAGGATGGGTGTAGGAAAGTAACATAGCTCTAAATTTCTACTGCAGAAACAGCTGTGACTGCTGTGGAAAATTTGGGATTTACAGCCTCACACCCCACAGGGAAGCATGTTGGCATCATACATCTGTTGAGTAATTTGAGTGTTGATTGATTTACTTCACTGGACATGAAGATGAAATGTAGAGCTATGTATGGGGCAATGAATTTTTTGCGGGACAGATGACCTTTTTTTTATTAAGGTGAGAGTGGGATGTTGGGTAAGGGCTGTAGTTATGTTTGGGGGGTAGGTGGTAGGATAGGTTGCATTCGCAGACAGACAAGACACACAAGACAGCAGACAGGGACAGTATATGACACATGAGGGGGTAAACATCTTGGACAGGGAGGGTGGTTGGGAATCAGAGGACCATGAGCCCCCAAATGGATACTGTGGGACTGAGGTCCCCACCCATGAGCAGTCACCACTGCACCTTCATGGCCCTGAAGGTGGCTGTGCTGGGGGATGGACAACAGGGACAGCCGGCCCCTCCAGGTGCACCAGGTGACCCTCCATCTGGCACAGCCGTCCATTCAATGGAGCACCATACCCTGGAACTTGCAGCAGGTGACAGGCTCCTTTCTGCACCCGTGCCCGGGCGGGGCAGGCCCCGCTCCCTGAGGCAGTTCCATCCAAAGTTGGTGCAGGACCAGTGGAGCAGGAAGTTCCAGATTGGGTCCCAGATGTACTGAAGTCCAGTACCATAGCCACATGAGGTGGGACAGGCAGATCCGCCAGGATCTACCTTCCCAAATGTGCTACGGTGTTGAGGTTATCCAAGATATATTGGTTTGTTATGAACAAAGCATTTCAAAATTAGTTATAAAAGCATGCGTGGGTGTTCCAATTAACCCAAACCAACTGATATGAACCAGTTGCATAGCAAATAGAACACATGCATAAATGGAACAACAGTAAGCATTGTAACAGCATGCCAGTTACATTGATGGCAACAGGCCACCAACAATGGTATTTGAACAAGGTATGTTAATATGCAACCAATTAAATATATAAACAATAATAGAACAGAAGTCCCAACATTATGTTTTGAGAAAAGCATCCCAGTAGTATATGAATAATAATTAGTGATGCAGATGGGGGGGGTCCATTAACAACTGTATAGGCTTCTATTTTTCACAAGAGTACTGCTCAGTACTCTACAGGTCTGCCCTCACTTTACATCTGCTTATGGCCCATAGCTTCTGTAGCACATACATACCTGTTAAACTGTCATCCTGTAATGTTATGGGACAGACTGGGACAACTATGGCTACATTACCATGAGGGCTTGCACATGTCAGGGTTACATATCTGACAAAGAACGGGTACCCTCTACTGATTTTGTGTGTGTCTGCTACTGGCATACTTCACTTGGATTCCTGTGTCCAAGGTGATTGGTAGCAGTGACCACTAGCCATGACAACGTGACATTTGAGAAACATGTATTGGGAAGAGTGCATGGTATATGTACCTGTCCTGCTGTCATTTGCAGGCATGTGGTTGGGCAGTGGGACAGTTGTACACGGTGTATTGGTATACCATTCATACAGCTACTATAAGCATTTCTTTTCCTGTAAGACCTGTGGGGAAAATATCTATTACCACTATCTGACTGTTTCTACAAATAGTCAAGATTTCTTGAGAGTATATATGCACACATCTCAGTTCCAATCCTTGGATTCGAACCATATCTGAGTGTACTAAAATGAACAACAAGACTATTTATCATCACACTGAGCTACTGTGGAACTGCTGTTTTTTGCTTTGACTGATTTCTGCCTATTACTTTGTTTGTTAGACAGTCTGGTCTTGTAATCCTGAGATTTATGCATATCAGATAGTGTACTGTGTAGTAATCCTTTCAAATAATACAATCTGGAAAGCAAAGGTTAACACAAGGCAATGCTGCAGGGGACACACTATAATACATTAGACATTACAGGGTTCAGATCATAGTGCATAACATATTTCATATTTAATTTATATCTTGTTTTACAGCTCCCCAATTAACTGTTTTGCATAATAGCTGGTTCTCAGAACAACCTCAATAAATTCATGCTGTAAAAGCCATATTTGCTGTGAAGATCCTGTACACATTCTATTTCTACAACAACATACCAGAGTAAACACAACAGTTTGTGGTATGAGTCGTTATTTCTCTTATATGACACAGTGCTTTACTACTGCATATCCTGTAGATCAATATTAGTCTGGCAAACTTTTATTTATTTGTTAGACACAGAACACACTACACCTACTGGCAATAAACAATTTACTCCCTCTTATTTATTTCACTATATACTGCAAGGTAGATCTGTACTCACCAGCCTGTTGGCACAGCCTTGTCAATCTGTTGGCATGGGCCTCAATATTGCTAGCCCTCTCTGCTGCAGCTGTAGGGGGAACAAAAAAGTATGCATACCTGTCTGTCACATACTCAAGCTAGAATTTGTTACAGCTATGAATGAGATACTTGCAAACTGCTTGAGCATTCCATGCCCGAGCTTCTTGGATCCACTAGGCCAAGAGAGCCCCCTTCATACAGTTTAGGTCAGCATAATGATGCCGTACCTGCTCACCAGTTTGGGGGATTCCAGCAGCACTGGTGAGGTTGCCTGCCAGATGGTCCCAGGCCTCCACTTTGTACTGAGAGCCCTGGGACTGGCCCTGCAGCAGTCTTTTGTCATGGTTTTCTATGAGGAGTCTAGCCATGAACCTAGACTCCAGAATACCCCAGCGCTGTGCCTGAAAGAGCACTCCCTCTCCAATGCCAGACATGGTTCCTGCACAGATCAGACTACAACAGGCTATGGCTGTATTCCCACTTGTGTAGTTTAAATAAGGCCATATTGCCAACCTTTGCCATCATTGGACCATTTTGAAAATGCTAAACTCAGCTAAGTGGTGCGGAAATCCACTAAGCTAAGTTGAACAATGATTAAAGGGGTAAATGCTTAGCACTGCTTAACAGTGTGCAAATCCACTTAGCTGAGCTGACTCCTGCTTAGCATTTACATCTAAGCAATGTTTACACCGGCTAGGCAGAGTTGACCACCTGCTAACCATCGCTCAGTTTTCATTTTAAAAAAGTATCAGAATTGTAACTTCATTAATCATTGCTGACATATTATTAAGTGTATATGATTTACTTTACAGGACATCCCTCTATGTGCTTTTGTTACATTACCATGGGGTGTGACTATACTGTATGGGACACTCGTGTATGCATGGGTGATTTCATATGTAATATGCATTCACACTTCCATTTTGAACCAGCTACCCTACTCTGGTCAACACATATTAATTACTACATAATTTAAAATAAAAAAATAATTTTAACAATGCTTTTCCATGTGAAAACAAAGGGCCTGTCTTGGTACATAAACCATGACCTGCTGCATGCAAAGCTAGGGCTTTAACCACTACACTATCTCACTGTTAAGGATCTGAGCTATATGTTTGTATTTAGCTCCTATTAGATTTTTAAGCAATGCTGAGTAGAGGGCTGTAGCACACAAACCCACTCAGCTACACTTAAACTTTACTTGGAACGGAAAAAACAGAATTTAATAAAAGCACTTTAATTACATGTATCAATACTCCTTGTAAGTCATATTTGGTAATGCACTACCTGTCATTCTATCAACTGTCTAAGTCTGTATGGGCAATCTCAGGATTGAAGGCACTACATAATGGCATACATTTGAGTTTCAGACTTGTAATCCTTCCCTACATGTTATATTGATACAAACCCTGTTCCTCTATCAACTTTCTAAGTTTGTAAGGGGAATATTTATAATCTGTCCCTATTTGTCTCCCCCCCATCAATTTAGCGTTTGTCCATTTGTTTGCTCTGAGAGGTTGCAAGGTATGCCCCACATCATGTTAGGCTTTGTCCAGAGTTTTGCTTCTCAGAGGTTAAGAGTTATGCCCCACATCATTTTAGGCTTTGCCCAGATTTTTGCCTCTCAGAGGTTGAGAAATATGTCCCCATTATTTTAGGCTTTGTCCAAATTTTTAACTCTAAGAGGTTCAGACATATGGTGAAAGTGCACTTAAACAATGCAGGGGGTGTGTGACATTTCCTGTCACACACCTCCTCCATTGCTTCCTATTTAAGTTCTTGGTTTCAGTGTCCATGGACACTGAAAGCAGTTAGAAAGTGCTGTACAGCACTTTCCGAGTGCAGGGGGCATGTTGGATGTGCAACCACTACTGAAACACACCCTCTGCACTCAATAGTGTTCATGTTCACACAGGCGTTATCAGTAGTGTGCCTTCATTAATACGTAAGGCACTCTGCTGATAAGGCTGTGTGGAAACAGACACCATTCACTCCGTGTAGGAATAACACTATTCTTACATGGAGTTTATTGAATTCTGGGGTGTGTCTGTGGCAAAGACAGATAACAAACTACAACTACATGTTTTGTTATTTCATTATTCTGATAGTCCACATCCAGAGCTGTGTGATTGTTTAACGTTAATTTTTTTACATTTTTTCCCCTTTTTAACATATGTGCAGTACGTGGCATAGTGCAAACAAAGTTAAATGTACAAAAATGTAAAAATTAATGTCAGCTGCCTTAAGAAGTGCAAGCACAATTATCAACATTGTGCAGTGATCAGCAACTTGGATAATGACAGCAGAATCTAGATCTGTGACCCAACTGTGTGTGTACCACATTTAATCTTATCTATTATATACCTCAACGTATTCATACCTTGTGCTGCACAAGGTATGAATACATTGAGGTGCACAATAGATAAGATAGGTAAACTGTGGTTCGACTTCCACAGTAGTTATTTTTGCTAAGAAAGGATCATAATGAGTATTAACAGAAGGAGTATATATTCACTATTACCTGTTACATTTGTGCATTGCTCACCTCTGCTTAAGGAAAAAAACTGAAACAATTTTATTTGCTTCGCCATCCTTTGCGTGAATAGGCTAAGTGGCGATGAGCAGCTGTCAGCTCTCTGGACAGCACTGAGTGTAAAAAATAAACTTGTTGCCTAGATTTCCCTGTCACACCAAGTATAAGTTCATGGCCAAAACCAAGGTGAGCTAGGGTTCTAAACAAGCCCACCCTACATTTTATTAAGGGTGCCCCTACTGTAATTTTTCACAAATTTATAATATAAAGATAATTACACATAACAATTACTATGTATAGCAGGTTGATTGACCATCCACATTATATCATATCTATTATATGTGTAACTGGTATAGCATGATAATTATGATTCAATAATTATAAGTGTATTTTTAGACCTGGGATGGACTTCATAGATTACTGACATTAATCTACATACTTCCCATAACACAACTATAGCTGTAAAACAGAATGTATTTTGGGGTTTGAACCAGAACTCAAAAATGTACTCCGAAAGAAATACAAGTATATGCATTTCTAGTATATTGTCACGCATTACTCCTGCATCCCACCTGAGAATGCATAAGCCAGGACCTTGTCATGCCACACACACATGGTTAATTGAAGTATAGCACCACTGACTCTTTAAGGTGTATATTAGTAATGACCATGCTTGACAAACATTTCTTCTGTGGCAATGAGGAAAAAAAACAGCTATGTGGAAGTATATGTATTCTCTTTTTTACTTAGATTTAAATACCACATTGTACCAATTACTTTATCAATGTGTAAGGCCCTGCAAAATATGTGTCAAGTCATAAAATTGATCTCCTCCAAATTCAAGCCTTAAAAGGCAAATCAATTAACATATCAGTGTTGACCATTGGACAAATTGTTGTCAGGTATAGCAGCACACATGCCATTAATTGACAAATGTTACATTATATTTCCTATTTCATAAACTGCCTACCTCTTTGTTTGGCAATGTTTTTCTTCATGCAACATCATGCAAATGCTGCTGGCATAACTGTGCAGATTTTCTGATTGGCTATAAAATGGGATATCATGAAATGTTGGGAAAACACTTTTACTGTTGTTAGAGAACCTGTGCGGACATGGCAGGAACTTGGAAGGATGGTGCCCAATTCAGGGCTTAAAGGTGAGGTGTGGAGGAGTCAAAATGTTTGTTGCACTCCTCGTAAAATGCTACAGCTGTAGGCTACTGCAAGGGGGCTATTACTGGGTCACAGTATAAGGGTAAGGATTGAAGTAGTCTGGCCAAGGTTGTCTCCAGTGTGACTGGCATACCACAAACTGGGAGCATTGCAGCCACCATTATAATGACCTAAAATGGCACAAACAGGCACAACTCAACCAGTGTCTAGATGAGTCTAGGACTGGTGACATCCCACAGTTGTGTAAGTATACAGATAAAATAACTTTAAAATGATATGGAAAGCTGTAGATAACCCAGACTGGTAAGCATAATGTTTTTTATGTCCCTTTTTCTCTCCTTCTTTATTTGATAGCTGCTCAGGGAATTTCAGTGAACAGGAAGACACATCCTGAATGATTAGAAAGATTCAGAGAAGGAAGGGGTATGTATGCATCACAAATGAACCAAATGAACATCATTGTATTAAATGCATTGTACTTCTATACATTACTAGTAACTTAAGCATGCAGATCTTAACTGTAAAAGCGAGCATGCATGCTTTCTTCTGTACCTGTTGGTAATCATATTAGGTAACTGTAATACTGTATTCAGAGTTGGTGGTTTCAATTCCCACATATAACAAATACCTTCAAATTACAAAAATATCATTTTTTTTATTTTAATTCAGGCAAATTGGCTTAAATGTCATGTTGTTAACTTAATATGTATTATCCTTAAAAGCATATATGCAATATCTGCATATTACAAGGATTGCTTTTTACAATTCACAATCTTA
This sequence comes from Protopterus annectens, assembly GCF_019279795.1. NCBI lineage: Eukaryota > Metazoa > Chordata > Ceratodontiformes > Protopteridae > Protopterus > Protopterus annectens. The sequence goes on along the minus strand of NC_056725.1, from coordinate 1,657,579,676 downwards.
TTTTGGATTTTGAAATCTATATAGCTAATATAATAATAAAAGTATATGCATTGTAACAAATAATTTCATTTGAATGTGACATATAATAGATAAATCATTTGATTTATTTTTGTCTCTCCCACCCCTTATCTTTCTTTTTTTCTTCTTATATGTGAACATACCATTCTGAAGCCTTACTTTTCTGCCAACAAACAAGATGCTTTTCAGCACAGAGAGGTAGGCAAAAATTTGTGGGTCAGCCTGCCAACCCTACACTGACTGTTCCTCTAACACCCAGCACATCTTGGATGCAACCTGGTAATACTGTATCTGCAGCCCTTGCATTACTAGCCAATCCACATCAGATACCATCGCCCCAGCTGCTGATGCATTGGCACCCTTCAAGAGTATTGGTGGAGGTGGGAATTACATCACCTGCCAGGATCTGCCATGGATGGCATGTGAGGTATTGGAAACTGGCATTGTTGCCCACCTCAGCCATCTGGAAAGGCTGCTGCTTAGAATGCCATTTCAAGCAATTCAACAGGGAGCTGAGGAGTCAAAATGTTTGTTGCACTCCTCGTAAAATGCAATAGCTGTAGGCTACTGCAAGGGGACTATTACTGGGGTCAGTGATGACAGTTGTTTGGGTGAGGATTAAATTCTCACTATTTTCATGCTTGATGGGCATGTGCCTTCGAAGTCGCCTACTTATCCCCGGTCATGGTATCCCTTGACTTTTTGTGTCCATCACCATTCATATGTTTGTCTTGTTTGTCCTGTCTGTCTGCACCTGCTTCCTCACCTACCTTACTTACATGATCCTGACATGCTTATGTCCCTTCCCCAACATTCCACTCTTTTTGAAATCCAAAAAGAAGGACACCTGTCCCCACAAAAATGCATCCCATACGTAAAGTAGATCTCCACTTTGCATATGTGTCTTCTCAACACACCTTGATTTGGTCCAATTGGCTATACAACATTATTGAGTTGTTATCACTCATCTGTTTTGTGGTAACAGTCCAATTTACATTGTTAAAGATGTGGATAGTTATGGTTCTTTCTTAATTCCCTCCTGCAAATGTCTTTATTGCTTCCCCTTTGTTCTTCCCCCTGCTAGCCCCACCATAACCACTTTCCTATCTACACCATTTTCACACCTTAATTTAGTCAAAAAATAGAATCACACACCACAGCCATGACGAGACATGGCCCATAATTAAGCCTTTACTTTTTGTCCTCTGCATTTATGTGGAGTTTGGCATCACACACCAATGCTGAGCTGAGGTGAATGGCTCTTCATGTCCTATGGTAAAACCTTTTGAGCTTTTGCCATCAGCTGCACTAGTGTGGCTATCTCCATGCAATGTTGCTTAAACTTGCTGTGCTAAAGGAACACAGAGTTAAACCAGAGTAAAGACAGTACTTTAAAATATTTACTCTAACAATTATTTAGACTGCTGAATGTAGCAAAATGCAAATTCCTGTGGAGTATTAACATAAATCACTTGACTGAAGGTTTTTTGACAATATCTTCAATTCTTTGATTCCAGATGCATCTCTCATCATTTCTTAGTGTGATGATATATGTGTATGATATATTTAATCACCCACATATTAAAATATGCCAAAGTTATTATTTTTCATGGAGATATATTAATTACTGCCTAAAAATGAGTATCTGAAATGACATTCATCCCCACTGCTTTCAAATATTTAGCTAAACATGTTCTGCTTGTCATAAGCCTGTTGTCCCTCTCTTAAGCATTTTCTACCTTTATGTCACTTTCCAGCCTACTACACAGCATGTAATGTTAATAATGACAACAGATAAAAAATGACCATTAATGTGCCATTGAAAAATCACTGCTAGATGTATGTTCGTCTCTCCTTATATTTATGCCATCACTCCATCTCCTCTTTATGTGTGTGTATCTGTTAGGTTGATGGGTGGTGTCTGCAGACAGATTCGACTTTGCTAATGGAAAATACTAACATGTTACCTGAATGCAATAGTTTATCAGTGCTCATGTACTGTGGAGTGTTTTAAAATCATCTGTGGGATTCTGTTTGTGACATGTTCAGGTGATGATGGATGAATTCTTTATCTAATGTGATGTGGAAACTGTCCTTACTGTGAAAAAAGCACACTGCACACACTTTTCAGGATGATTCAGAATAATCACTTAAAAACATGTAACACCCCTTGTCATTTCTAGAATCTGTACACACAATTAAACTGTGAGTTGGAATGAGGCCTGCAAAGCAACTAATAGTAGGTATTAATGCTAAAAATTGTGGAAGACACATACCTTACTGTAGTCATTGTTTGTCCTATTTGGAGTAATGATCACATTTATTTAGCTAATGCCATCCTGACACCATCTGTAAAAAGAGTGATTGATCTGGATTTGAACCCTGAGTTATCTGTGCTTTGACCAAGAGGTTAATGCCCTTACACCTGGTACCACAGGGAAAACTAGACAGCGACTATATTTTGTACACTCAGTACTGTCCAGAGTGCTGATGGCTATGCATCATCACTTAGTCTGTTTGCAAGAAGGAAGGTGAGTCAATAGAAATATTACTATTTTTTTCATTTAAACAGAGAACTGCATTTGTTCATCTCTTAACTCAGTGCAAACGGGGAAGGCAATAGCAACAGTTCTTAATGTCATAAACATTATGATACAACATTTCCAAATATAAACTACAGTATGAACAGCATATCTTTCAACTATTTCTCTCATAACATATATTCCTAACTAATTTTCAAGTTCAAGTTGTATTCATGAAATGGAACTTTCACAAGTGCTAACACTTGCCTTTGTTCACGCAAATGAGTTTCTCAGAGATAAACTACCTAAACAAGTATTTGGCATGTTTTACTATGGTTATTGTCCAGTTATCCTCCCATCTCATCAAAAGGCATTCATAAACACAAAAAAGGTGAATAGACATGTTCTTCACCGGAGACATACTTACTCAGACCCACTTGCAGATGATATTTCAATAAACTGGTCCACTGTCAAGTACACTACAGAAATAAAAAGTGCAAATGCATTGTTACATTTGTTATGGGGTTATACTGACACTGGACATTGGTCGTCACTCATCAAAACACACTGATATTGTCAGAAAAATCTAGTACTGTGGACATCGGTTCATCAGAATATGAACACACATGCATCAACACCTGCAGTACTGTGCGTGTGTGTGTTATATAAACAACATAATGAGAAACAGATACATGTATGTCTCAGTTGTGCAACATGCATTCATGACAGCTTATTTCACCTAGGTTACCAAGAAGTCCTTAAATGTATTTTTGCACATTACAATCACAAAAGCAAATCTGAAGTCCAGCCTTTGCACACAAATTTCATAACAGCATATGTTACCTGCAACATTATGACGATGTCATCTTTTATAAAGATCACTATGGCAATAACGATATCAGATTTCTGTGATGGCATGAATTTCAAGGATTATGTTGTGCAGGTGGACTACCTAGTTAAATAGAAGTTTGAATTATACAAACGTCAACTTGTGTGTATGCCTGTATGTCTCACTGTGTGTGTGTGTGCATTGTCAGATCATGATTCCATGTCCTACCTCAAGTCTCCTTGTGAACAAAATTTTACAGTTGTACATGACTGAACAGCAATTTCATACAGCCCTCCCGACATATTCTTTTCACCATACACCGATTATGTCATCTGCTCTAAAGTGCTCTCTGACTATATAAAAATCAGACTTGTGCTGTGGCACAAGTGTTAAGTACTGTGTTGTCTTGCTTGTTTAACTAGGTGGATAGGGGTTCTAATCTCATTGCAGTCAACTTGTTTGTCTGACTGTGTGTGTTGACATAATGACCATTTTAGTGCAGCATGTGAGACACTCCTACCAACATCTTCTTCTCAACATGCAATGATGATCTCATCTGATATAAAGTGTTCTCTGACAAGATGAAAGCTAGAGTTGTACCGTAGTGTTGTTGTTGTGCAAATAGCGAGGTAAGTGTTCTAATCTCATGCTAATCAACTTGTGTGTGTTCAGTCAATAATCAGTCAGGAGGCAATTTTAGAGCAGCATGTGAGACACTCCTAGAGCAACATGTGAGATATTCCTACTAGCATCTGCTTTTCATGATACACTGATGATGTCATCTGCTATAAATTGTACTCTGACAAGGTGAAAGTCAGACTTATGCTGTGGCTGCTAGCAGTTGGTATTATGGACTCTAGCTTGTGGAATTAGATAGGTTGAGGTTCTAATGTCACAGTAGTCAACTTGAGAGAGTGTGTTCATGTGTGTGCTTGTTTGCTCAGCTATCAGTCTAGAAACAATTTTAGAATGGCATGTGAGACCACAGCTATGAGAGTCACACCTCCTAACATCTTTGTTTTGACATACAATGATGATGTGATCCATATAAAGTGTGCTTTGACAATAATGCACTCAGATGTCCATATTGGTTTGAGCATTAACTACTGCTTTCTTTTGTGTAACTAGATAGCTTGGGGCTCTAATCTCACAGCAGAAAATTTGTGTATGCTCATTCAAATATGGGTGCAGACACAGTTTTACACTGAAATGTGACTTCACATCTATATCCCACACTCCTTTCAACATCTTCTTCTCAGCATACAGTGATGCTGTCATCCTCTATAAAGTGCACTGTGACAATTTCAAAGTCGGGTATCTGTGGTGTTGCTACTGTTGCATTGTATGTAATTCAGTTTGCATAACGACATAGGCTTAATGTTCAAATCTAACCTCTGCCAACTGCTATGTGTGTAGTTGGTGGTATATTACAGTCATTATATGATATTTTGAATCTATTTTCATTTGACTCTCACACAGGAGAACCTTTAACATAACCCCATGAATCCATCACCCCCTTTTTTTCTCTGTCCATATAACATCCTTTCTGCAGAACACTGGAGGATGTCATCATCTCAAAGATGCATGCACACATTGTGAAGCACATCCCTTCTATGACCCTCTGCATGCCATCTGCAGTCTACTGGGTATGTGATTGCTAATTCTGTCATGGTGTGGTGCACATCACATATAGACAGAGGCAGTGTGTAATACAATAAAACACATACATACATATGCACATACCCCTACTATCTTCCATCATATAGATATATCAATTTTTGGTTTAAAGGCTATAATAATGCCTAGAATTGCATGTAATTTTGGTCATTAGCCTAGTAATGCCCTATGATGATTGTACATGTCAATGTTTCTGTCATCCACATGTATTATGTTGAGGTGTAGATGTACAGTAGCCCTACAACAATGTATTCCAATCTGATTTGAGGTAATCTATTGATGGCCACTGCTGCCATTTGATTATGTGTTCATTCCATAACAGTTGTGGTAATATGCCCCCTGAGGACTGTTGACATGGGACAATGTTATGCATGTTGTTGCCTCAGTAAGACATGAGTTCTTGTAGTGGGGTATATTAACATTCTACACATTTCTTATTCAACCATCACACTAACACTTAAAGTATGGCATATGTGAGAATCTGTATACCTATAATCATGAATTTCTATGTAACATACAGCAGTATTACATCATACTAATTACATAGGCACATTTACTTTTTTTCATGCACATTTTGTAGTACTGTTATATACAGAGACATATAACCAGTTTAGATTCACTCGAGACTTTAGTGAATTCATTGCATGCACGACTGTGTTGTTATTCACAAGGATCATTTAGGTGTTGCCCAGCAACATTGTGTTATTGTCAGCATTTGTGTCATTAACCTTTCTGCATGAACCTCATCCACCTCATTTGTAATGTGTCCATATATGGTATCAAGGCCCTCACACACACCTTTCCAAAGATAAATACATAGGCATATGATGTATTAGTGATGTAATGATGTGAAATAGGTAGAGTTGTATGACTGTGTTAACAGTTCCACTGTGTGCCATGTGATGTATACCCAAGGTTGTATTTGGAGGTGTCACAAATCTTTTTGTAAGCAAGTACAAACTCTTAAGTGGAGCACACAGCTATGTGCACAGGTGGTTGTGGATGATAACATGATTACTCAACCAGAAGCAATAGACAACCTTCTAGCTGACAGATATGGATCAAACTTCACTCCTCTGTCCTCACTGGTCATGACCTAAAGTATATTTGCAAACATTGTTCAGTGTATTTTCTCAAAAGAGCAGCTCATCTCTGTGCTTTCTAAGGCTAAATACATGGCATCAGTGAGCCTTGACAACATTCCAGGATGCCTTATAAATAAATTAAAACATGACCTAGCAGACACAGTTGGATTCCTACTTAGGATCCCTACTTAACCACAGCCTCCAGACAGGCTATTTCTTAGCAGAATGGTGGACAGCAACAGTCGCCTGTCTGAACAAGAGGGGCACATCACCCACCACAGGGAATTATAGAACCATAAGCCTGATTAGCCTCATCTTTAAGCCAATGGAAAGAATCATCATAGACCTTATCAACAAGAACATAGGTAATCTCCCAACTCTGTAACCAACCCATTGTTGATTCATTAAGGCAAGATCATGCGTGTTAAATCTGTCTGATTTCTTTGAGAAGATCACAAGGCCATGGACTAGGGAAAGAATGTGCATCCTGCATAACTTGACCTGGCCAACACATTTGACACAATTCCACACTCAGGTATTGTATATTACAGAGAAACCATCTCAACTGACCATAAACCATTACATCACCAAGTGGGTAGGAAAATGGATCACTAATAGGACACATAATGTCAAAGTGCTTGAAGTCACCTCTAGCAAGAGGCCATAGACTAGCTCAGTACCACTGGGTTCTATATAAGGCTCTTTACAGTCTTTGTCTAACCAACTTTTCAGATGACTGCAAATTGTGGATGACATGAAGTTTTCCTTTACCCTTCTTGTTGTAGGCCCACATTATTAGAAGAATTTTTACAAGAAACTGGAACATGAACAGTGGGAATAGAGATCTAAGGAAGTTTTGGGTTTGGAACCTACGTTTCATTACGAGAAGACATTTGATCTTAAAAAGCTTTTTGAAAATATTCCTAATAAATACTGAGAGCATTGGTAGCTGTGGCATGTCTTGTTGCAATGATTGCAAATGTTGCAGGTATATCACTGTGGGGTCAAATGAGATTTTGAGACACACCAATAGGAAAATATGGGAAAAAAGCAGATTTACGTGCAACTCATGTTATGTGGTCTATTCAGCTACCTGTGAGACATGCAATAGTTAGTATGTAGGGAAGTTGAACAGGAAATTGTTGAAAAGAATTGCTGAACATTTGCTAGCTTTTACAAAATAAGATGTCACCAATGCCTTAGCACATCACTCATTACATTTGCATTTTTTGTTTTGGATTTTTTTTACCCCTGGTCCTTACTGTGGTGAGATTAAGAACTATATGGAAATAAAAGAACTTAATTGTCAGATTATACTGCAAGCAGATAAAGAACCACATCTCAATTATTTTATTAATATTAAGTGTTTGTTGAAGTAAATATTTATTTTAGTTTGTGTTAAACTTTTTATATGAACTAAATGTAAGAAAACTAGATTAATAATGTTTATTATTCAGTTTTATTTATCATTTTAAATATTGGGTTTACATATTATACATCAAATTGTTTAATTGAGTCAGGTGACTTTACTATTTAAGGTATGTGTTTGCATTGTATTGTAGCTTTGAAGAAGTTCCGATTAAAGGATGAAAGTGCTCAGTTTTATAATCAGTGCATTTTTTTGTTGTCCATTGCCATTTGCTGCTACTTATTATCACTTACTTTGTACTTTTATTAGTACACTATTGTGTCTTACTGTTAGCTTGCATTGCCTGGCTTCTGAGTGACATTTCTTTTTTCTGCTGATTTGTTTTGTTGGTTCATAGCTGTTTTGGTCTTTTAATGATATAAATAGAATTTTTTCTAAGAGTTATGTCATTATGTGCCATCAACCACAAGTGGGTAATAAGAGGCATTATTATGGGAATGCTTTATTAACTGGAAATTCCTTGACAGTTAATTTATAGTGTCCTGTTCTGATTTTGACTCTTGAAATCTTGCATATTGTAACCTGGTAGATTTATTTTAGATGAGATATAGTGCTTGTTTGCCTTTTGCTAGCCTGAATCAGAATCCTTTGTGTTATCCTGCTGTCCTTGCCATGAATTGTTCATGCTTTCTGTCTTAAAACTGGATGACTAATAATCTCATTATGTTTCAGGTGTACTTAGAACTGAAATAATATGACTTACTTTATTACTAGGGGAGGAAAGAGTTAAGACTTATGTCTTTGTCCTTAGCAGCATCTGCATATTACATGATTTATACAAAAATTTCTACAACTACATCATTATTTATGAACAGAGAAACAAATTAAAGTTTACATTGCATGTGTTTTGATATACTTCATGCTTTGCAAATTACCATCTCTCTCACTGACTGTAGTTAAAATTCTGTTTCTGATTTAACCTGTGCATCCTTGTATTCTGATGTACTTTTTAAAGACCATTATCATACAAAATATTCCCTTAATTCCAATTTCCCTAAAGAATTCTGAAATTATTACAATATGAACTGATTTGCTAGGAAGCCTCATACCTTAATTAATTTTATTTAGTATTGTGGGGATAAAACTGTAGCAAACCAGCTCTAAAATATTATTTCATGTCACTTTGATGAAGTCATTAATACAGTGCTATTTATATAGTAATGAGCAGTGTTCAGGTTACCAGTAAGTTCGTCTGATGAGACGATTATCAGATTTTTTTCACAGTTAATTTTGCATAGCTCAGAATGTGTCTAAATTAACAACCTCATGAAACAAGCTTGTTAAACATGTTGCTTCTGTAACTCATAAATCATTCATGTCACCTACTTTCTGAATTTTAATGCTGGTAGTGATTTGCAAAATAACAATAAACCCTACATGAGATCTGAACATGGAATGAGCTTATTTATTTCTTCACTTCATGGTTAGCTCACGAATACCTGGGCCGTAATAATACACTTCTTAGTTTTCTGATGATGGGTAACTACAAATGTCAGATGACCTTCAAATACAGTAGTTCTAAGTCTGACACTGAAATTAGTTCACATTTGTTGAGTGGTAATGCCATTAGACCTGTAGGCAAACACCTTCATTGGGTCTGCATTAGACTCACACAGGACTGAAAATAGCACAAGAGACTATTGTAAAACCTATGTTACTTGCTCATCAATATGGCAAAGAAGGATGCAATAGCCAGAGTAAACTGTCTCATAGCTACACTTCTTCAATAGGAGAAAATAGTGGACATACACCTTTGCTCTAGGTCCACAGGATTGTGCCAAAATATCTGTTACTCTGCAACAATTTTTTGTCATGTACATACATGTGCAATGGGAAGGGCAGACATTTACATCACTGCATGTGTCACCCCTTTTATACAGGACACTTATAATGGCTTGTAGGGTACATCTCTGCTATTGCTCCTAATTTATTCTCCTTTTTTTTAAATTGTACCATGAAATCCTTCATTTGATGTCCGTAGAGCTCATAGAACTGGTGCAAGGATATTAGAAAAATGTAGAGAGACAGAGACATGGAAATGATGAGTGAAACCAATATGTAGTTACTCAGGCCAAATATAACATGTAAAATAAAAGCAGTTAGCACTCTGTATTTTACAGTTGCATCAGTATTTGTATTGTGCATTGCTGCAGTACAGCTCTGAAATTTACTAAGATGGTGTAATGAAGTTAGTACTGAAGGATATCACTCCAGGTAAGCTGTGATCACTAACCAAAATCATTGTCACAATCTGTAATATTAATTTTATTTGAATAGTTTATGAAGTTCTTTTGTGTGAGTATGATAAAGGATGTGTGCTTGATTACAATATCTCTTGTTCACATGTTGTTTTACAGTGTCACCTGTGAACATGGCTGCTCCACGATATATTCCTATATACGATTTCTATCAAAGATAATACTGCATGGTTGGCACACCTATGTTTAAACTGTATAAGAAGTCTGGAACTGTGAAATAAACAAGACAGTGGTGGGTATAGGTCCGTTAAACTATTAGCAATTATTAAATATCAATATAGAAAGGAACCTTTGCCTGGTCAAGTAAACACAGAAAGTAATCAACTTATCTGAATTACTTTAAGTCACAAAGGAATATTAACAGATGTGTACTGGGTTCTTTTTTTTCTTACAACTACATTTAATCTGTATTACCTCAGTACACAGCACTAGTTCTGAGACTAGATTTTTTTGTGGTGGGAAGTTTTTTCTCTTTCTCTCTCTTTCTGGACCAGACCCTTAAGAGAGACTCTGTGTAGATGTTGGATAATCACATGCATCCTTCTGTATAGTCAAAATTTAATCCAGCAAATGAAGGTGCTGCTGCAAGGTGACTGCTAGTTGAAGAAAAATACTCTTGATTGCTATTTGTATATATAAGGCCAACAGTTCTTCAGGGAATTCAACCATCTTATGGCCTGTGGTTGTGCTCTCCAGGGTACCACCTAGTTAGTCTGTAGTTCTCCTTAGAGACTTCAATGACCACTTGAGGAATGAAGGAGCTACTTGGAGATCAGTGACTTGGATAAATGCTTCATTTGATATGAACTTAACTGACAAATTGTTTCTAGATTTACATGATAATCATAGACTGTCCATAACAAGTTTTATACTCAAACATAAAAATGGTAATCAGGAAACTTGTTATCAGAGCACCATGGTCTAAAGCTTGATGATATGCATTAAAATTGTATCATCAGATTTCAGGCCATATGATCTCATATTTGTTTCAAGAGAAGTGTGCTGCCAGCTTATTACCATTTGGTGGTGAGCTGCTTGAAGCTGCTGCAGTGGCAGCTGGACTGATTAAAAACCCAAGTATGTGGTAAGGATGTCCTAGGAATGCCTAGATGATGCTTTTATACAGTCTGATTTTAGATCTCACCTTCTGGAGATCTTCTCCATGCTCAGCAGGAGGTCAATAATATGGCATTTGAGTCAATTCTGTTCAAAACTTCAAAAGCTGAAATGAAGGCACAGAGCTGCAGCTGAAAGGTGGCCATTGCTTATCATTATTGTAATTCTTGAACTTGCTGATAAGCAATGCTAACAGATTTGGATTTGACTAATAGGCACTGAAAATCTAGGAAGACTACAGCTGCTGGAGTCTGGAATGCAAAGCTCTTGTGCTGAGTGTTTTGGGCAGGTCATGGTGAATTTTTTTTGTTCGTTTGTTTTTCTTTTTTTTAATGGCTTCAGACAGCTCAAAGATGTTCAGGGAAAAAAACTCAGGACTGCAAAGCTGAACAGTGTCCAATCTATTATCATTAAAGATAGAGAAATAATGAACTCACCTGGGAACATTCCTGATAGAAGAATAAACATGTTTAGGGACTTGAATATACTTTCATGCTCTCCTCTGACAATGCAATGCCAAAAATCAAGTTCATTAATTTTCCAGTGGAGTATATTTTATTTATCAGTGATTGATGAACTACACTCCCAACAAATTCCCATTTATTTATTACTGTTTTATTTCAGATTACTATTTTCCATTTATTTGCATGGGATATGTTGATTTTGTTGATTCCTATGTATTAAATGTGTCTTATTGTATATCGTTTAGTATTTTATGAATGAATTGTCTTATATATTTTAAAAGTGTCAGATACGTAATTTTATTTATTTAGTAGTGTAATGAGGATTGCTTTGGAATTAAACAAACAAAAAGCACCAGTTCCACAACGATAAGGCTCAAAGTAAAAGTAGAGGTTTATTAGGGCTCCTGCCAAACTCAGTAGACACAATACAATACGCTGTGTAAAATCACATCAAACGTTTCGTCAAGCCTTCTTCAGATAATACAAACACATAAAGCCACTTGTCAGTTGTTTAAATACATTTGAATATAATTGGATCAACCCATACAACCAATGAAATAAAAAGATTAATTAAGTACTTAATGATAAATGTAAAAAAAGTGATAAAGTGCCATTTACAGTGCCAAAGTGTAACTATAAAACCTATTTGCTGGATGAACAAGCCATATACACTGTCAATTCTAGCAAATGCTTATCTGAATCTCATTCAAAGTTAAAATTGAGAGTTAAAACCTCATTCATTAAAATTGTAAATTAAAAATTAAAAAACCTTCCTTTAAGTTACAAGCTGTTAAGTAAACAATACTACACTCTACTGGTCAGAATTGATATTGCAACTTCCAATGTTTAAAAGGAATAAGCAGAAAAAATACATGTATAAATATGATTTAAAACTTTTTCTTAAAAATACTTCTAAAATTAACATATCATAATTTAGCTGCCCTTAATTTTAAAACAGGTGCTAAGGACACCATGTCATTAATCCCTGGATATTTATTTGATTCCAGGGTAATCTGCCAAAATAATTCCCTGTACTCCAGTAATGTTTCCCACATTCCCCCTCTCGGGTCAGTGGGTACCACTTCAACCACAAAAAATTCAAAACTAGAACCTTTACAGGTTAATGTGTGTTTGTACAGGGAGTTATTGGCGCATGATGTGGAGTACAGGGAATTATTTTGGCAGATTACCCTGGAATCAAATAAATATCCAGGGATTAATGACATGGTGTCCTTAGCACCTGTTTTAAAATTAAGGGCAGCTAAATTATGATATGTTAATTTTAGAAGTATTTTTAAGAAAAAGTTTTTAAATCACATTATACATGTATTTTTTCTGCTTATTCCTTTTAAACATTGGAAGTTGCAATATCAATTCTGACCAGTAGAGTGTAGTATTGTTTACTTAACAGCTTGTAACTTAAAGGAAGGTTTTTTATTTTAATTTACAATTTTAATGAATGAGGTTTTTAACTCTCAATTTTAACTTTGAATGAGATTCAGATAAGCATTTGCTAGAATTGACAGTGTATATGGCTTGTTCATCCAGCAAATAGGTTTTATAGTTACACTTTGGCACTGTAAATGGCACTTTATCACTTTTTTTACATTTATCATTAAGTACTTAATTAATCTTTTTATTTCATTGGTTGTATGGGTTGATCCAATTATATTCAAATGTATTTAAACAACTGACAAGTGGCTTTATGTGTTTGTATTATCTGAAGAAGGCTTGACGAAACGTTTGATGTGATTTTACACAGCGTATTGTATTGTGTCTACTGAGTTTGGCAGGAGCCCTAATAAACCTCTACTTTTACTTTGAGCCTTATCGTTGTGGAACTGGTGCTTTTTGTTTGTTTACTTGTGCAGCCGGCACCTTCCTTTTGATTGCTTTAGAATTGGTTAATTTTGCATTTATATCACTTGCTAATTTGGCTGCTTTTTCATTACATTGAACTACTTATTCATTAAACTGATACTGGATTTGGGATTTAGTTTTGATTTAATTGGGAGTATATATTTTGGGGGATTAGTGTTCATTTTAGTGCATGCAGTATCTGCAGTTTCTTTTTTTATTACCTTAATGGTGGGTAGATAAGGGCCAGAATTCATCAACATGGAAACTGAAAGCTGATGAGGCTGTAGATCACAGTATGTGAAGAGTAGGACAATTAGGGATTTAACAGTGAGGCAGCATCCACTACTGTGAAAGCTGTGCTGGTCATCTATGATGTATCAAGCATCATACTTGTCTCATCACTCAAATGAACTGTGAGGTCTTGTGTTACTCAATGAAGTAGACCAGAAATGCATTGCTGCATGGTCTACCTGAGCAACCAGGATGGTTCGCACTTAGGTCGGTATGGTAAGAATGTACCTTGTAAGTGCAACCCAAATGGGATAATGTTGTGCAGAAAAATCCCCCTATTCCAGTAAATACATGCAAACAAACTGAAAGCAGCTGACTTAAAGGAATCTCAGATGCAAATGTGAGGTCCCCCTACAATTCTCAGCAAAGTGTCTTGATGGGGTATATAGCAAGGTGTGTTGAGAAGGGCCATCTAACTAGAACAGATGTGGAGGATTAAAGTGAGCATAGTCCAACATAGTCTATACAAATACACAAACATCAGCTTTAAATTACTAATGAAAAAATAAGAAACAGGCAGTTGGACTTTATGCAACTCATTTTCAACCACTTTGGTGAGTTTGACAACTCACCTTCTATGGACTTATGGAATTAATAAAACCACTCCATTTTTAAGAACGTTTTTACACTTAACTGATACCAATCAACTTGTTTCAACTACTCTAATAAAAATAAAATCCCCCAAACTTCACAACTGAGATACCAAACCAATTTTCCTTACTATAAATGAGAGTAAAAAGCTTACTTCAGAATTGAATCCATGTTGACATAAATCATTATACTTAATAATATTATTAGCTTACTACTTTCATCCTTATGCCTTCCATCATCCTGTTTAGGTACATTAAGAATTACACATGTTAAATCAATGACTACTCTTGTGTGTGCTTCATTCACATGTATTGCCACAGAACGATTCTTGCACCTTTGTTTTAAACGTATATTCCATTCCTTTGGTGCTCATAAACACCTTATAGTTTTCATTACATTCACAATGTCACATCTTCAGTATGCATTTAAAACAGAAAATAAATGCATTTATAGTTCAAAAATCATCTTTGTCAGCCAATGAGCAGATATTAAATCTGATACAGTCCCCCAAAATTTTGAAATCAAGTGGAACTAGATTTTCTAACTTACTAGTGGGTGCCATTTATGTTATTTCTGTCTATTTGATAACTTGGTATGCATGCTGATTTTTGACCCATTTCAGACATGAGCCAGGCTCAATGAGCATGAAAGCAAGATACATATTTAGACAGGTCTATGCATTTATACATTACACCAAGCAAAAGGGCATATACATATAAGCTAACAACAGCAGTTACACTTACACTTATGTATAAGAGAAGAATATCAGTTGGCTTGGAGATGTGCTGAGGAGTGATGCAGAGTATATTGGGAAAAAGATGCCAAGGATGAAGCTGCCAGGTAACAGGAAAAGAGAAAGGCCTAAGATAAGGTTTATGGATGTGGTGAGAGAGGACATGCAGGTGGTTGGTGTGACAGAGCAAGATGCAGAGGACAGAAAGGAATGGAAACAGTTGATCTGCTGTGGCGACCCCTAACAGGAGCAGCCGAAAAAAGAAGAAGATAAGGGAAGAATATCAGTTGGCTTGTTTGTTTATGTCTGTTTGTTGACCAAGAAAGTCTGCCTGGGCAAAAACTGATTTTCACCAGAGGCCTGGGGAGAAAAACTGCACAATGAAATTATATGTACTATATGTACAAGGTAGCAATTATTTTTGATATACATAATTTACAAATAGATAAACAGAGGTTTATATTTATTTATTACAGTACTGCCAAAAATTAAATACGAAGAGAAAACCTTATACATTGAATATCTTGAGGGTCATAGGAAGTTACAAAAAGAAAAGTATTAATGGAGCATTGTGTTAGATGAATCAGAGGAGAAGAAATAGTAGTTGTTAAGGATAATGCTAAAAGTAGGAATAGAAAGAGTTGGTGGAACAGTTGTATAGACAGTGGTGTGATTAATCAGTGCATGAGAGGAGTGAAACAGTGAAAAGTATCAGTGTGATTAATAAAATGTGTACATGGTGTCAAATATACTAAAGTGGGTAAAAGAAGTGTGAAAGTTAAAGTTACTGGCAAGAATAGTCTATGGGAGGAACTAACTAGGGGAGCAAGCAAGGTAGTGCCAAGTTTGTTACTGGTGTTCTTTAAGTCAGGTTTGAATGTATTTAGATTTTCTATCTGCTTTAAGTAAGTGGAGATTGACTTTCAGAGTTTTGAGACATAGTGGGTATAGAGTGAGTCTCCAGATGTGTTGTATGACTTACTGGTCGATAGCAGTTGTTTTGTTGCTGCAGGGAAGGTCTCTAGTTGAATGTTAACACTGTAGAGCAGTTGTAGTGATGGGAATTGGTTTGGGGCTGTGTTTGGTGATTAATTCTGCATCACCAAGTTGATCAAGACGACAAAGACAATTCAGTTGGTTTAATTCTAGGCAGTGTTGATTTTTTAAGCAAGATTGGTTACAGATTTTTCTACTTCATTCTAGCAGGCTGCCAGTTTAGTTTTATGAGTGATGTTAATGTCTGTGAGTCCTGGGGTGGCACAGAGTAGTGATGGAAGATGACAGGCTGATGCTAAGATGTATCTAGCAGTATCAGTCAAGAAGTGTTTGACTCTATGGAATGATCCTAGTTTTTGTTAGTTTTTTTGATAGAATGAATTATGATTTTTAGTGATATTTTTTCTAGTTCTTGAATACTCTGAATATGACAGAGCTGGTATTAAATGTGCAGCATATGTACTGTCAGTAGGTAAAAAGGTTCAGGCTAGCGTTTTCTTGGCACTTGCTATGCAATTATGTTAAAAACTGACAATGAAGAAGTATTTGGTAGAATATCCTGGCCTTATATTTTTATATTGCACAGATATGATCTCCCAAAATAAATGACCATGGTCATCATATCATCTTTTGCAGACCCTAATACATGTGTTAAATATAGTATCATCTGTCTTGAAGAGTATAGTGCAAATGATGGGAAATACACAGGGTTGTCTTTTATTCCCACTTTTATTCAGCTTAGCTACTGAACTTTTGGCAGTAGTATTGACAAGGTACATGGAAAAGATCGAGGGAAAGACTATTTGAATGTAGAGCAGGTCCTTTTGTTTTTATATAGATGATCTTTATTGATTTTATTTTATTTTACTTACTGTTTGACAATCTGGTGGGGGTCTGGTACATCAAGCAGGCCTTGTGACAAACACAGCAGTAATACAAATATTTAGAGTAATGAACCTATGGAACCTAGGAACAAATATATATTTTAACATTTTGACATTAACAATTAGAGCCACACTACCATTACATATTCCAGGAAATATGAGTACTTGCCATGAACATTCATTATATACAAAATATGAAATTGTTTAAGAAATTACATACAAGGTATATAAAATTTAACAATTATTTAAAAATCTCAGCCTTTAATGAAATTAGCCTTTGATGGGGTACACTGATGTAAAAGAAGTAAGAACATTTTGAGGTCTGGATCAATTAGCAAGGAATCCTAAAAGTAAAAATTGTAAGATAATAATGGTGTCATCTAACACTGGTGAAGCAAGCACAACTGTACTCTTGAGTGAGATATGACTTCAACTTTTTCTTAATGTGTGAATGCCTAGCGCAATGATTTGTTTAGGGCACTCTTCCATAAAGCAGGGGGAAGCTTGCAAAAAGATCCATTAAAGTGGCTACATAAAAATGGGGTCAATGCAGTGGCGGCTGGTGACTTCAAATCAAAGGGGGTGCTGCAGGAGACAGCTGAAAGGGTGGGGCCAATGAGAAGGTATGTGGACAACTAGAAAGGGTGGGGCTATGCTCAAAACCACAACAACTGGAACTTTAATTAAATATGCTGCCCTGGGTGGCAAGCCATAATTACGAGAGTCTAATCAATACAAAATTAAGTGTAGAAAAAAATATTTCAGTGCATTGGCTACATGACAGCTTACTTAATATCTAGATGGAAACAAAAAGTTGTGAGGCATGAAAAAATAAATTACTTTTTAAATACATTACTGGAATGCCAGTCAAAATCAAGTATAAAAAAACAAGCAGCACTCAACTCAAACCAGTTCTCCTTGCACTGCAGTTCTAAAAATAATTGATATTCAGCTTTATAAAAGTACCAAGTAACATGCTGAAAGTAATAATTTCTGTGATACCCCCACTTGTAAAAATGTTTTTTATCCAAAAAAGACCTGCTGTCTGACAACTACCTGTTTCATGGGGAAAACACGATCAAAGTAAAAAATGAACAGCAAACAAGACACAAGTTCAAGATAAATTGCTTAAAGGATTACTGCACAGGTTATGGGCCACACATGATAGATTGGCATTCTGTTTAGTTTACGGGTAAAGCCTGTAAAGATGATTGCATGTCTCCAGCAAATGTAAAGAGATTCTGAAAATACTATAATACTGTCTTTTATTACAAATACTTGTCATTTGCATTTCAATACCTAAGGCTTATACATTATCTAGCTATGTAAATATTCTCTGCATGGCAACAACAAAAAGGCTTTCAGTGTTGGTAATTCTTTAACAGTATGCTTATTAAAGCTTACTTGCATTTACAATCTCAGACAAGCTTATCTGATGCTCATTAAAGCATTGCCACTTAAACACAGAGCAACAGGGCACTGCAACAGCATGCGTTTTCTGAATAATAAGAAGCATAAATCAACAGTATAAAAATATGACAGAAAACCAGAACATTCTGCAAAATAAAGGACAGATGAAAAGCCACTGTCGTACTTGTGTCTACCTTGGATGGGGGAATACTCTGCACACTTACACTGCATAACTGCTCCTTGCCTTGGCTGGACACATCCAGAGCCACTACAATGGGGAGTGGGGTGCAACAAGTATGTCACAATTTGAAATTACTCTGGCTGATGGTGATGGCTCTGGCACATTTGTCATACCTCTCAACCTCAGAGCAAGAAATCTGGACAAAGTCATACAAAGAAGTGGGACAAAGGCCCAAAAATAATGGCAATTTTTAAATATTGTTCTTATAAACATAGAAAGATAATGGAATAGTAGTAGGTCTTGCATTAGCATGAATTTTCTGAAGGGTATGAAATCTGAAACTCAAATGTCTGTCATTATTTTCTAACTTCAATCTTTAATTATTTGCCAGCAATTTGCCAGAAAACCACAATTTTATGAAAAACGGACCAAAAATGTGATGCAAAAATATAAAATTGCCACACAATACAGCTGGGAACCTGTCAAAGAAGGGATCCTTTTTAATATTAGTACTGTTAACTTGAGCAACAAAATAAGAGAATCTATATGCATTTCTGAATTAAAAGTAATCTATAACTCTGATCATTACAGTTATTTATAATTGTAAACCTTCACAATTTCTTCCAAAATTGCAATTTTGGAGAGGGATTGTTAGGGGGAAAGCAACCTTTTGAGCCAAAATTGGGAACAGTTGAGAGGTTTGGATATTCCTAATTCTATAAAGCAATTTATTTGCACATACCTCTCAACGTCTTGATGCAGGAAATCTGGACAAGGCCAAATATATTGTGGGAACATACAAACAGTACTAAAACTTCCCTTGTATAAACTTAGACTAACAGGTCTAGCATTAGCATGCATTTTTCTGAAGGTTATGAAGTCTGAAACTCAATGTCTGTCATTATTTAGTGACTTCATTCCTAAATGATTTGCCAGAAAACCACATATTTTATGAGGAACAAATCAAAATTAAGAAGAAAAAATCTATTAATTCTGCAAAAATCTGGACAGTGGAGAGATATAGTTCAGACGTGGCTGTTTTTGAGTTTACCGCCCTTCCTCCCTCACAAAATCATCATTGAATGGAGCCTCCTCCCTGCAGCCATTCCAAGATCCCATTACTTGGCTATTTCACCCCATTTACCATAAACACTGTAATGTGCATACTACTTTACTTCTGTGATGATTTGGATTTCATTTGAAAGTTTTATTTTGCATTTTACACCACAAACACTAACAGACATCTGCTAAACAAAGCAATGCAGTTTCACAATGACAATAGACTTAGTATTAAAACTTCTCTGTCCTTGAAACGCACATTCATTGAAACAGCATTGAAACCCACATTCAAAGAAAATACATTTTGCCAGTGGAAGATAAAGATTAACATTGGGCTGTTTTCAAATCATAGGCCCCATGCACACGAAACATACATGTGTTCTTTGATACACCTTCCTGATTGTATTAAATGATATTCCTTGTATAATACAGTACAGTACACCCTCTAACAACTGTACTGTACTGTATAATACAGTACAGTTGTTAGAGGGTATTTTAAATTTATTGTTTTGAACATTTGTCCAGTAAACAATGAAACAAAATGCATGCACCGATAATGACAAAACTGCCCAATTCAGAACATTTATATCATAAAAGTCTACTCAAACTTCTACAATCCACCAGTATCAGTAAATATGCATAATCACTGAAGAAATAAAAGTCATCTAAATAATTCCACATTAAAGATATCTGTAACTAATGAAGAGGCTGCTGCTAGCAAACAACTTTAATTTTATTGTTTCATCTACAAATAAAGTGCCTCTTGCCCTTGAGGAATAAATTGCCTATGTTACATTAAAAAAAGATAGGCAAGTAATATTGCAATAGTGAATGGATGGAAAACTGATAGGTTCATAGTTACTAGGTATCTTCACCAAAAAGGACTGCAGCATTCATCCCCTTTACAGCACAGTATAGTATCAACAATGCATCTACATACTGTAGGAGAAGAACTCACAGCCTTCTGTATCAAAAGCAAGTACACTACCAGTTGTGCTATTAACAATGCAAGCAGACTCAGCATAAGCAGCACTAAACTTCCCTTCCCCTGCTGCTCTCATCTCCTTGTACAATCTATTAGACACTCAGCTGTATCTCTCAACTTTGCAGCACAAGAAATCTGGAAAAAGCCAAAATTTATTGGGGGCAAAAGCCCAAAAACCAGGGACACATTTTAAGCACTGCTTGTATAATCTTGGAAAGTTGCTAGAATAAAATCCTGTGTTACCACCATGCATTTTACTGCCAAGACTTGAACCCAGGACCCTGTGCAAAACAGTCAGAGCAACATACCACTATGCCAAATCAGCTGTTTTGTGAAATAGAGGAAGACTGAAACTTAAATGGCTACCATTTAGTGAATTCAGTTTTCACTATAGCTGTGAACCTCCTAGCACAAAACACCTGAACAAAGCCACTAATGGGGGAATACAGCCCCCAAACATATTCAGTAAATTCAGTTCTCACCATAGCTGTCAACCTCTTAGCATAAAACACCTGGACAAACCAGTAATGGGGGAATACAGTCCCCAAACATATTCAGTGAATTCAGTTCTCTCCATAGCTCTCAGCTTTAGCACAAAAAAACCTGGACAAAGCTAATAATGGGAGAATACAGTCCCAAAAATAGGTACAAATTTCAAGTATTCATCTTATAAACTTAGAAAATTGCTAGAATAAAAAGGCTTTGTGTTACCATGTACTTTCTTTTTTTTTTTTTAAACAAGTTTATTGTTTTAACATATAAGAGAAATATCATAACAATTTTATACAAATAATTAAAAATAGGTATTATTATAATATTCAACAAAACAACTAAAGTATTTACAAAGACATCCACTACAATCAGATCAATTAATTAAACTAAAATACTGTGCTATTGAAATTAGAATTTTTTTAACAAATTTTGTAAATTATCCCATACAATAAAATGTGATGTTTTTCTAGTTGTTCTCATTCTAATTGTGCTTATTTCCATATGACACATTATATTCATAACATTTTTAAATTCATTGAACGAAGGAGGTGTATCTGAAATCCAATTTCTAGTTATTATTTTCCTAGCCACTGCTAGGATAGACCATAACAAGGGAAGCTTAATCTTTTAACACATTGAGGTACAGGTGTGTTGAATAATATAAGAGACTTAGAAATAATGAAATTATCTGTAAAAAGAGCCTGCAAAAATTCATTAATTGACTTCCAGTATTCTTTCAACTTCATACAGTCATAAAACATATGAGCCCAGTCAGCATTAATTTCTACATTACATCTCTTACATAGATTATCTTTATTATTAATTTTATTCATCATCAAAGGTGTATAAAAAGATCTATGTAAAAATTTCCATGTATAAAGTTTCCAGACAATGGAAGATGTAGTTCTATAAGCAGATTCCAATATATATTGTTTATCTTGTTGAGTTGGTGGGTCCCCATTAATAGAGGTGAAATAATTCCAGTATGAATCTACATTGTAAAAAGTTTCTTGTCTGATAATTTTATGTATATATGAAAGTTTACCTTTATCAGAAACTTTATGCTGTAAATTTATTATCAAGTAATCAATCAGTTTTGGAATAGATTCTTTAACTGTTATAGACATTAGATCTATTCTATCAATGAGATGTTGTCTAAAGATCTGAACCTCTAACCAGCAAGTTTCTCTTAGATCAAATTCTTGTTTTAAGAAATCTAGATTTTTAACTTTATTATCAGATATCAGCTGATACCAGTACTTTAGATTATTATCTATAGCTAAATGAGCTCCTTCAGAAGTAGATGACATAAGCATACCCTGAGTATAAATTATAGGGAATACAATAAAATTCCATTCCCTATACTTAGGGTGCATGAATATAAAGTTACGATAACTAATAATAATATTTAATGGGTAACAGACCATATGTTTAGGTGTAATAGGTGAAGTACAAAATTCCTTTAGCAACCACAACATGGAGTTATTTATAATCATATTTTTATGTGTTGAGATTTTCATGAAGTGCATACTAATTAGCTCCCAATAATCTTTCCATTTTGCGACATATGACCGATCTATTAATAAAGTAATAACTTTTATAATAGAAGAGATAATATATAAATTAAAGTCTGGAAAAGAAATACCCCCTTGAGACCAGCTATTAGTATGTTTCTTAAATGCAATCCTAGGTCTATTAGGTGCCCATAAGAAATTTAACATTAGTGTATTCAGTTTCTTGATAGTTATTTTTGTAGGTGAAAGTATTATTGATTGTATTAAGTATAAAATCTTGGGGAATATTATCATTTTAATAATTGTAAGTCTCTCCTCCATAGTAAAAAACATATTATTCCAGGTATTAAAAAGATTTTGTATATTAAGAAAACAGGTATTATAGTTATTATATATAATAGATTTAATATCTTTAGATAGTATTATACCTAAATAAGTTATCTGACCTGAGTTGGGTACATATTTAGTAAAATCACTAATGAGAGTATTTTTCGTGTATATATAGGTAGTATTTTAGTTTTTCTTCATTGAATATTAAACCAGAAATACTTTTAAAATTCATCATTTTATCAAATAAAGACTGCATAGAAGAATTGGATCCTGCTGATGTAATTAGAACATCATCTGCAAAAGTTGAATTTTTGATGTTGTATTTTCTTCTATTTCAAAACCCTCTATGTCAGTACTGTTTCTAATCAAATTAGCCCAAGGCTCCATTACTAAAGTGAATAATAGTGGAGAAAGTGGACATCCTTGCTTTGTACCTTTAAGAATGGGTATTTTTGTGAAACATATGTTCCTACCTTAATATAAGCCAGCGTTCCTTTGTATAAATGCTCAATTAAATTTACAAATGCATCAGAGAAATTTGTGCACTTCAGTAAGGTAAACAGATAGTCCCAACTTACTGAATCAAATGCTGAACCTATATCAAGACTAATAAGTGTTAAATCTTTCTTTTCCTATTTGCAAAATCAATTAATGTTAAAGTTCTTCTTATATTATCAAAAGTATTTCTATTTACAATGAAGCCCGTCTGATCTATGTCTATAATGCCGGGATAATTGTCTTCAATCTATCAGCAAAAATACTCATAAACATTTTATAATCAACATTAAGTAATGAGATGGGTTGATATGAAGAACATCTAGTTGGATCTTTATTAGGTTTTAAAATTGGTGAAATAAATGTATATTGCCAAGATGTGGGGGTTATTAACTCAGATTGGGCCAGAATAAAAACCTTATGTATTAATGAATATGTAGTTTTAGAAAGGATTTTATATATCTCTGGTATAATACCATCATTACCCGGTGCTTTGTTTGATTTAAGCTTATTTATTTGTGTAATAACTTCTGTATATGAAATACTCTTGTCCAATAGTTTAATCTGTTGTTTATTAAGCTTTTATTCATGTTT